>NC_045452.1:66937312-66975420 GCF_002776525.5 Piliocolobus tephrosceles
ATCCAGTCTGTCACTGATGGACATTTGGATTGATTCCAAGTCTCTGCTATTGTGAATAGTGCTGCAATAAACATACGTGTGCATGTGTCTTTGTAGTAGAATAATTTATAATCGTTTGGGTATATACCCAGTAGTGGGATGGCTGGGTCATATGGTACATCTAGTTCGAGATCCTTGAGGAATTGCCATACTCTTTTCCATAATGGTTGAAGTAGTTTACAATCCCACCAACAGTGTAAAAGTGTTCCTATTTCTCCACATCCTCTCCAACACCTGTTGTTTCCTGATTTTTTAATGATTGCCGTTCTAACTGGTGTGAGATGGTATCTCATTGTGGTTTTGATTTGCATTTATCTGATGGCGAGTGATGATGAGCATTTTTTCACGCGTCTGTTGGCTGTATGAATGTCTTCTTTTGAGAAATGTCTGTTCATATCCTTTGTCCACTTTATGATGGGGTTGTTTGTTTTTTTCTTGTATATTTGTTTGAGTTCTTTGTAGATTCTGGATATTAGCCCTTTGTCAGATGAGTAGATGGCAAAATTTTTCTCCCATTCTGTAGGTTGCCTGTTCAATCTGATGGTAGTTTCTTTTGCTGTGCAGAAGCTCTTTAGTTTAATTAGATCCCATTTGCCAATTTTGGCTTTTGCTGCCATTGCTTTTGGTGTTTTAGACATGAAGTCCTTGCCCATGCCTATGTCCTGGATGGTACTACCTAGATTTTCTTCTAGGGTTTTTATGGAATTAGGTCTAACATTTAAGTCTCTAATCCATCTTGAATTAATCTTCGTATAAGGAGTAAGGAAAGGATCCAGTTTCAGCTTTCTACTTATGGCTAGCCAATTTTCCCAGCACCATTTATTAAATAGGGAATCCTTTCTCCATTTCTTGTTTCTCTCAGGTTTGTCAAAGATCAGATGGTTGTATATGTGTGGTTTTATTTCTGAGGACTCTGTTCTGTTCCATTGGTCTATATATCTGTTTTGGTATCAGTATCATGCTGTTTTGGTTACTGTAGCCTTGTAGTATAGTCTGAAGTCATGTCTCGTGACATCTCCAGCTTTGTCCTTTTGACTTAGGATTGTCTTGGCAATGCGGGGTCTTTTTTGGTTCCATATGAACTTTAAAGCCGTTTTTTCCAATTCTGTGAAGAAACTCAATGGTAGCTTGATGGGGATGGCATTGAATCTATAAATAACCTTGTGCAGTATGGCCATTTTCATGATATTGATACCTCCTATTCATGAGCATGGTATGTTCTTCCATTTGTTTGTGTCCTCATTTATTTCACTGAGCAGTGGTTTGTAGTTCTCCTGGAAGAGGTGCTTTACATCCCTTGTAAGTTGGATTCCTAGGTAATTTCTTCTCTTTGACGCAATTGTTAATGGAAGTTCATTCCTGATTTAGCTCTCTGCTTGTCTGTTACTTGTGTATAAGAATGTTTGTGATTTTTCCACATTAATTTTGTATCCTGAGACTTTGCTGAAGTTGCTTATCAGCTTAAGGAGATTTTGGGCTGAGACAATGGAGTTTTCTAAATATACAATCATGTTATCTGCAAACAGGGACAATTTGACTTCTTCATTTCCTAACTGAATACCCTTGATTTCTTTCTCTGGCCTGATTGCCCTAGCCAGAATTTCCAACACTATGTTGAATAGGAGTGGTGAGAGAGGGCATCCCTGTCTTGTGCCAGTTTTCAAAGGGAATTTTTTCAGTTTTTGCCCATTCAGTATGATATTGGCTGTGAGTTTGTCATAAATAGCTCTTATTATTTTGAGATACGTTCCATCAATACCGAATTTATTGAGTTTTTTTAGCATGAAGGGCTGTTGAATTTCGTCAAAAGCCTTTCTGCATCTACTAAGATAATCATGTGGTTCTTGTCTTTGGTTCTGTTGATATGCTGGATTACGTTGATTGATTTGCGAATGTTGAACCAGACTTGCATCCCATGGATGAAGACCACTGGATCATGCTGGAAAAGCTTTTTGATGTGCTGCTGAATCCAGTTTGCCAATAATTTATTGAGGATTTTTGCATCGATGTTCATCAGGGATATTCATCTAAAATTCTCTTTTTTTGTTGTGTCTCTGCCAGGCTTTGTTATCAGGATGATGTTGGCCTCATAAAATGAGTTAGGGAGGATTCCTTCTTTTTCTATTGATTGGAATAGTTTCAGAAGGGATGGTACCAGCTCCTCCTTATACCTCTTGTAGAATTCAGCTGTGAATCCAGCTGGTCCTGGACTTTTTTTGGTGGGTAGGCTACTAATTGTTGCCTCAATTTCGGAGCCTGCTATTGGTCTATTCAGGGATTCAACTTCTTCCTGGTTTAGTCTTGGGGGAGTGTAAGTGTCCAGGAAATTATCCATTTCTTCTAGATTTTCTAGTTGATTTGTGTAGAGGCGTTTATAGTATTCTCTGATGGTAGTTTGTATTTCTGTGGGGTCGGTGGTGATATCCCCTTTATCATTTTTTTTTTGCATCTGTTTGATTCCTCTCTCTTTTCTTCTTTATTAGTCTTGCTAGCAGTCTGTCAATTTTGTTGATCTTTTCAAAAAACCAGCTCCTAGATTCACTGATTTTTGGAGAGTTTTTTGTGTCTCTATCTCCTTCAGTTCTGCTCTGGTCTTAGTTAATTCTTGTCTTCTACTAGCTTTTGAGTGTGTTTGCTCTTGCCTCTCTAGTTCTTTTAATTGTGATGTTAGAGTGCCAATTTTAGATCTTTCCTGCTTTCTCTTGTGGGCACTTAGTGCTATAAATTTCCCTCTACATACTGCTTTAAATGTGTCCCAGAGATTCTGGTATGTTGTATCTTTGTTCTCATGGGTTCAAAGAACATCTTTATTTCTGCTTTCATTTCGTTATGTACCCAGTAGTCATTCAGGAGCAGGTTGTTCAGTTTCCATGTAGTTGAGCGGTTTTGATTGAGTTTCTTAGTCCTGAGTTCTAGTTTGATTGCACTGTGGTCTGAGAGACAGTTTGTCATAATTTCTGTTCTTTTACATTTGCTGAGCAGTGCTTTACTTCCAATTATGTGGTCAATTTTGGAATAAGTGCGATGTGGTGTGAGAAGAATGTATATTCTGTTGATTTGGGGTGGAGAGTTCTATAGATGTCTATTAGGTCCGCTTGGTGCAGAGATGAGTTCAATTCCTGGATATCCTTGTTAACTTTCTGTCTCGTTGATCTGTCTAATGTTGACAGTGGAGTGTTGAAGTCTCCCATTATTATTGTATGGGAGTCTAAGTCTCTTTGTAAGTCTCTAAGGACTTGCTTTATGAATGTGGGTGCTCCTGTATCGGGTGCATATATGTTTAGGATAGTTAGCTCTTCCTGTTGAATTGATCCCTTTACCATTATGTAATGGCCTTCTTTGTCTCTTTTGATCTTTGATGGTTTAAAGTCTGTTTTATCAGAGACTAGGATTGCAACTCCTGGTTTTTTTGTTCTCCATTTGCTTGGTAGATCTTCCTCCATCCCTTTATTTTGAGCCTATGTATGTCTCTGCATGTGAGATGGGTCTCCTGAAGACAGCGGACTGATGGTCTTGACTCTTTATCCAGTTTGCCAGTCTGTGTCTTTTAATTGGAGCATTTAGTCCATTAACATTTAAGGTTAATATTGCTATCTGTGAACTTGATCCTGCCATTATGATATTAACTGGTTATTTTGCTCATTAGTTGATGCAGTTTCTTCCTAGCCTCAACGGTCTTTACGTTTTGGCATATTATTGCAATGGCTGGTACCAGTTTTTCCTTTCCATGTTTAGGGCTTCCTTCAGAGTCTCTTGTAATGCAGGCCTGGTGGTGACAAAATCTCTAAGCATTTGCTCATCTGTAAAGGATTTTATTTCTCCTTCACTGATGAAACTTAGTTTGGCTGGATATGAAATTCTGGGTTTAAAATTCTTTTCTTTAAGAACTTTGAATATTGGCCCCCACTCTCTTCTGGCTTGTAGACTTTCTGCTGAGAGATCTGCTGTTAGTCTGATGGGCTTCCCTTTGTGGGTAACCCGACCTTTCTCTCTGGCTGCCCTTAAGATTTTTTCCTTCATTTCAACTTTGGTGAGTCTGGGAATTATGTGTCTAGGAGTTGTTCTTCTGGAGGAGTATCTTTGTGGCATTCTCTGTATTTCCTGAATTTGAATGTTGGCCTGCCCTACTATTTTGGGGAAGTTCTCCTCAATGATATCCCGAAGAGTGTTTTCCAACTTGCTTCCATTCTCCCCTTCACTTTCAGGCACCCCAATCAGACGTAGATTTGGTCTTTTTACATAATCCCATACTTCTTGCAGGCTTTGTTCATTTCTTTTTCTTCTTTTTTCTTTTGGTTTCTCTTCTCACTTCATTTCATTCATTTGATCCTCAATCGCTGATACTCTTTCTTCCAGTTGATCGAGTCGGTTACTGAAGCTTGTGCATGTGTCACGTATTTCTTGTGTCATGGTTTTCATCTCTGTCATTTCGTTTATGACCTTCTCTGCATTAATTAGTCTAGCTGTCAATTCTTCCACTCTTTTTTCAAGATTTTTAATTTCTTTGCGCTGGGTACGTAATTCCTCCTTTAGCTCTGAGAAGTTTGATGGACTGAAGCCTTCTTCTCTCATTTTGTCAAAGTCATTCTCTGACCAGCTTTGATCCATTGCTGGCGAAGAACTGCGCTCCTTTGCAGGGGGAGATGCACTCTTATTTTTTGAATTTCCAGCTTTTCTGCCCTGCTTCTTCCCCATCTTCGTGGTTTTATGTGTCTCTGGTCTTTGATGATGGCGACGTACTGATGGGGTTTTTGTATAGGTGTCCTTCCTGTTTGATAGTTTTCCTTCTAATAGTCAGGACCCTCAGCTGTAGGTCTGTTGGAGATTGCTTGAGGTCCACTCCAGACCCTGTTTGCCTGGGTATCAGCAGCAGAGGTTGCAGAAGACAGAATATTGCTGAACAGCGAGTGTACCTGTCTGATTCTTACTTTGGAAGCTTCCTTTCAGGGGTGTACTTCACCCTGTGAGGTGTGGGGTGTCAGACTGCCCCTAGTGTGGGATGTCTCCCAGTTAGGCTACTCAGGCATCAGGGACCCACTTGAGCAGGCAGTCTGTCCCTTCTCAGATCTCAACCTCCGTGTTGGGAGATCCACTGCTGTCTTCAAAGCTGTCAGACAGAGTCGTTCGCGTCTGCACAGGCCTCTGCTGCTTCCCCTGTTATTTTTTTATCTGTGTCCTGTCCCCAGAGGCAGAGTCTACAGAGACAGGCAGGTTTCCTTGAGCTGCTGTGAGCTCCACCCGGTTCGAGCTTCCCAGCGGCTTTGTTTACCTACTTAAGCCTCAGCAATGGCGGGCGCCCCTCCCCCAGCCTCGCTGCTGCCTTGCAATTAGATCACCGCAGACTGCTGTGTTAGCAAGGAGGGAGTCTCTATGGGCGTGGGACCCTCCCGGGCAGGTGTGGGGTATATTCTCCTGGTGTGCCCGTTTGCTTACAGCGCAGTATTGGAGTGGGAGTTACCCGATTTTCCAGGTATTGTGTGTCTCAGTTCCCCTGGCTAGGAAAAGGGATTTCCTTCCCCCTTGCGCTTCCCAGGTGAGGCGATGCCAGGCCCTGCTTCAGCTCTCGCTGGTCGGGCTGCAGTAGCTGACCAGCACCGATTGTCTGGCACTCCCTAGTGAGATGACCCCAGTACCTCAGTTGAAAATGCAGAAATCACTGGTCTTCTGTGTCGCTCGCGCTGGGAGTTGGAGAGTGGAGCTGTTCCTCTTCGGCCATCTTGCTCCGCCCCCCTCTCTAATTTTTATCTGAGAATATTTCCTTTGTCACTGTAGACTTCAATGTGATCCAAGGTATCCCTTCTCAGATTTCCCAATATAGTGCTATCAAACTTCTCCATGAAAAGAATGGTGTAACTCTGTGAGGTGAATTCACACATCACAAAGAAGATAATCAGAATGTAACTTTATAGTTTTGAAGGCACCCACAAATATCCCTTTGCAGTTTCCACAAAAACAGTGTTAGCAAACTGCTCCATGAAAAGAAAGGTGCAACTCTGTGAGATGAATTCACACATCAAAAAGGAGTTTCTCACAAATCTTCTCTCTAATTTTTATCTGAGGATATTTCCTTTGTCACAATAGGCTTCTATGGGTTCCAAAATATCCCTTCTCAGATTACCCAAAAACACTGTTATCAAACTGATCCATGAAAAAGGATCGTGTAACACTGCGAGATGAATTAACACATCACAAAGGAGTCTCTCAGAAAGCTTCTTTTTTTTTAATCTGAGTATGTTTCTTTTGTGACCATAGGCTTCACAACACTCACAAATATCCCTTTGCAGATTCCACAAAAACAGTGTGAGCAAACTGCTTAATGAAAAGAATGGTTTAACACTGTGAGGTGAATTCACACATCATGAAGCAGTTTCTCAGAATGATTCTTTCTAGTTTTCATCTGAAGATACTTCCTTTTTCACTATAAGCCTCAGTGCACTCCGAAATATCCCTTTGCAGATTAAACGAAAACAGTGTTAGCAAACTGTTGCATGAAAAGAATGGTGGAAATCTGTCAGATGAATTCTCACATCACAAAGAACTTTCTCAGAAAGCTTCTTTCTAGTTTCTATCTGAGGATATTTCCTATGTCACCATAGGCTTAAATGTGATCCAAAATATTCCTTCTAAGATTCCCCAAAAGTTGTGCTACCAAACTGTTCCATGAAAAGAATGGTGTAACTCTGTGAGATGAACTCAGACATCACAAAGCAGTTTCTCAGAAAAATTCTTCCTAGTTTTTATCTGGAGATATTTCCTTTCCCACCATAGGTCTCAATGCGCTCCCAAATATCCCTTTGCAGATTCCAGGAAAACATTGTTAGCAAACTGCTCCATGAAAATGAAGATGTACCTCTCTGAGATGAATTAACACTTCAGAAAAACTTTCTCAGAAAACTTCTTTTGATTTTTTATCTGAGGATATTTCCTTTGTCACCACAGTCTTCAATGCAAAACAAAATATTCCTTCTCAGATTCCCCAAAATCACTGCTACCAAACTGATCCACAAAAGGGATCATGCAACACAGTGAGATGAATTAACACATCACAAAGCAGTTCCTCAGAAAGATTCTTTCTAGTTTTAACCTGAGGATATTTCCTTTTTCACAATAGACCTCAAAGTGCTGCCAAATATAACTTTTCAGATTCCATGAAAACAGTGTTAGCATACGGCTCCATGAAAAGAACCATCTAACTCTGTGAGATAAATTCACACATCACAAAGACTTTCACAGAAAACTTTTTTTCTAGTTTTTATCTGGGGGTATTTCCTTTGTAAACCTACAATGCGGTCCAAAATATCCCTTCTCAGATTCACCAAAACCAGTGCTACCAAATTACTCCAAGAAAAGAATCGTACAACTCTGGGAGATGAACTAACACTTCAGAAAGAGGTTTCTCAGAAAGATACTTTCTAGTTTTTATATGAGGATATATCCTTTGTTGCCATAAGCTTCAATGTGCTCCAAAATATCAGACTGCGGATTCCAAGTCAACAGTGTAAGCAAACTGCTCAATGCAAAGAACAGTGTACCTCTGTGAGCTGAAATCACACATCACAAACAGTTTCTCAGAAAACTTTTATCTAGTTTTTATCTGGGGATATTTCCTTTTTCACCTTAGGTCTCAACATGCTCCCAAATATCCCTTTACAGATTCCATGAAAACAGTGTTAGCAAACTCTCCAATTTAAAGAATAGTGTAACTCTGTGAGATAAATTCACGAATCACAAAGAAGTTGCTCAGAAAGCTTCTGTCTACTTTTTATCTAAGGATATTTCCTTTGTCACCCTAGGCTTCAGTAAGATCCAAAATATCCCTTCTCAGAATCCCCAAAAGCAGTGCTACCAAACTGCTTTATGAATAGAATGGTGTAATTCCATGAGATGAAATCAAACATCAGAAAATCGTTTTTCAGAAAGCTTCTTTCTAGTTTTTATATGAGGATATTTTCTTTTTCACCATTTGACTCAAGGTGCAAGAGAATATACCATTGTGGATTACACGAAAAAAGTGTTAGCAAACTTCTCAATGAAAACAACGGTGTAACTCTGTGGGATGAATTCACACATCACAAAGAGGTTTCTCCAAAAGTTTCTTTCTAGATTTTATCTAAGGATATTTCCTTTGATACCATAGGCTGCAATGCGATCCAAAATATCCCTTCTCAGATTCCCTAAAAACAGTGCTACCAACCTGCTCCATGAAAAAAATCATGTATCTCTGTGAGACGAATTCACAAATCACCAAACAGTCACTCAGAACGGTTCTTTCTAGTTTTTGTCTGAAGATATTTCCTTTTTCACCATTTGCGTCAAGGCACTAGCAAATATTCCTTTGAAGATCCTGTGAAAACAGTGTTAGCAAACGGCTCCATGAAAATAAATATATAAATCTCTGAGATGAATTCACACATCACAAAGTGGTTTTTCAGAAAGGTTCTTTTAGGTTTCTGTCTGAGGATATTTCTTTGTCATCATAAGCTTCAATGCACTCTGATATAACACATTGCAGATTCCAAGAAAACAGTGTTAGTAAACTGCTCAATGAAAAGAACAGTGCAATTCTGTGAGATGAATTCACACATCACAAAGCTGTTTTTCAGACAGCTTCTTTCTAGCTTTTATCTGATGATATTTCCTTTGTCACAATAGGCTTCAATGTAATCCCAAATACCCCTCCTTAGTTTCCCCAAAAGCAGTGCTAACACACTGTTAATGAAGAGTATTGTGTATCTCTGTGAGATGAATTCAAAAATCACAAATCAGTTTCTCGGAAAGCTTCTTTATAGTTTTTGTCTGAGGATATTTCCTCTGTCAGCAAAAGCATCAATGCTCTCTGAAATATCCCATTGCACATTTGAAGAAAACAGTGTTAGTAATCTGCTCAATGAAAATAATACTGTAACTCTGTGAGACGAATTCTCACATCACAAAGAAATTTCTCAGAAAGCTTCTTTCTAGTTTTTATCTGAGGATATTTCCTTTGTCACCAAAGGCTTCAATGTGTCCGAAATTATTCCTTCTCAGATTCCACAAAACGGTACTATGAAACTGATCCATGAAAAGAATCGTGTAACTCTCTGAGATGAAATAACACATCAGAATGTGGTTTCTCAGAAATCTTCTTTCTAGTTTTTATATGATGATATTTCCTTTGTTACCATAAGTGTCAATGCACTCCGAAATATCCCATTTCAGATTCCCAGAAATCAGTTTTAGCAAACTATTCAATGAAAACAACAGTGTATCTCTGTGATTGAATTCACACATCACAAAACAGCTTCTCAGAAGCCTACTTTTAGTTTTTATCTGAGCATATTTCATTTGTCACCATAAGTTTCAATGCGCTCCTAAATATTCTATTGTAGATTCCATGAAAAGAGTGTTAGCAAACTGCTCAGTGAAAAGAAAGGTGGAACTACAGGAGATAAATTCACACATCACAAGGCAGTTCCTCAGAAAGATTCTTTCTACTTTTTTCTGAGGATATTTCCTTTTTCACTATAGGCTTCAATGTGCTCCCAAATATCCCTTTGAAGATTCCACAAAAAGTGTTAGCAAAATTTTCCATGTAAAGAAAGGTGTAACTCTGTGAGATGAAGTTCCATATCACAATGCTGCTTCTCACAAAACGTCCTTCTAGTTTTTATCTGAGGATATTTCCATTTTCACCATATTCCTCAAGGTGTTCTCGAATACTCCACTGCAGAATAAATGAAAAAATTCTTAGCAAACTTCTCAATTAAAAGAACAGTGTAACTCTGTGAGGTGAATTCACACGTCACAAAGCCATTTCACGGAAAGCTTCTTTTGGGTTTTTATCTGAGAATAGTTCCTTTGTCACAATAGGCTTCAATGCACTCCCAAATATCCTACTGCAGATCCCATGAAACCAGTGTTATCAAACTGTTATCAAAGAATTGTGTAATTCTGTGAGATGAATTCTCACATCACAAAGTACTTTCTTAGAAAGCTTCCTTCTAGTTTTTATCTGTGATTATTTACATTTTCACATTAATCCTCACTGCACTCCAAAATATTCCTTTGCAGATTCCACGAAAACAGTGTTAGCAAAGTTCTTCATGAAAACATAGGTGTAACTCTGTGAGATGAATTCAAAAATCACAAAGGACTTTCTCACAAAGCTTCTTTCTAATTTTTGTCTGAAGATGTTCCCTTAGTCACCGTAGGCTTCAATCTGAAACAAAATATCCCCTCTCAGATTCCCCAAAAACGGTGCTACAAAACTGCTCCATGAGAAGATTCGTGTAACTCTTGAGATGAATTTACGAATCACAAAGCAGTTTCTCAGAAAGTTTCTTTCTAATTTTTGTCTGAGGATACTTCCTTTGTCAATACAAGCTTCAATGTGCTCTGAAATATCCCTTTGGAGACTCCAAGAAAACAGTGTTAGCAAACTTCTCAATGAAAGCAACATTTTATATCTGTAAGATGAGTTCACACATCACAAAGCACTTTCTCAGTAGGCCTCAAGGTGCTACTAAATATCCGTTGGCAGATCCCACAAAAACAGTGTTGGCAAACAGCTCCAAGAAAAGAAATGTGCAACTCAGTGAGATGAATTAACACATGATGAAGAGTTTTCTCAGAAAGCTTCTTTCTAGTTTCCATATGAAGATATTTCCTTTGCCACCATAGGATGTAATGCGATCCAAAACATCCCTCCTCAGATTCCCCAAAAACAGTGCTACCAAACTGATCCACGAAAAGAGTCTTGTAGCTCTGTGAGATGAATTAATATATCACAAAGTGGTTTATGAGAAAGTTTCTTTCTAGTTTTTATATGATGATATTTCCTTTGTCACTATAAGCTGCAGTGCGCTCAGAAATATCCCATTGCAGACCCCCAAAAAAACAGTTAGCAAACTGCTCAATGATAACAGCAGTGTAACACTGTGGTATGAATTCACACATCACAAAGGAGTTTCTCAGAAACCTACTTTCTAGTTAATTTCTGTAGATATTTCCTTTTTCACCATATTCCTCATTCCGCCCCCAAATATCCCTTTGCAGATTCCAGAGAAAAGGTATTAGCAAACTGCTACATGAAAAAAGAAAGGTAAAACTCTGTGACATAAATTCACAAATCAAAGGAACTTTCTCAGAAAGCTTCTTTCTAGTTTTTATCGGAGGATATTTCCTTTGTCACCCTAAGCTTCAATGCACTCCAAAATATCCCACTGTGGATTCCAAGAAAACAGTGCTAGCAAACTCATTAATGTAAAGAACAGTGTATCTCTGTGAGTTGAATTCATACATCAAAAAGCAGTTTCTCAGAAAGCTTCTTTTTGGTTTTTATACGAGGGTATTTCCTGTTTCACTCTAGGTCTCAATGTGCTCCCAAATATCACTTTGCAGATTCCACAAAAACTGTGTTAGCAAACTGCTCCATGAAAGGAAAAGTGTATCTCTGTGAGATGAATTCACACATCACAAAGCAGTTTCTCAGAAAGCTTCTTTCTAGTTTTTATATGAGAATATTTCCTTTGTCACCATAGGCTTCTATGCAATTAAAAATATCCCTTCTCACATTCCCAAAAAACAGTGATATCAAACTGCTCCTTAAAAATAATCATGTAACTCTGTGAGACGAATTAACTCATCACAAAGCATTTTCTCAGATAGTTTCTTTCTAGTTTTTATATGAGGATATTTCATTTTCCATCATAAGCATCAATGCGCTCCAAAATATCCCTTCTTGGACACCACAATAACAGTGAAGCCAAAGTGCTCCCTCAACAGAAAGGTTCAGCTCTGTGAGATGAAAGCACACAGCATAAAGTAGTATCTCATAAAGCTTCTCTCCAGTTTATACTTGAAGCATTTTCTTTTTCCACCTTAGGCTTCTATGCGCTTCCAATTATCCCTCTGCAGATTCCACAAAAACAGTGCTTACAAACTGCTCCATGAAAAGAATGATGTAACTCTGTGAGATAAATTGACCCATGGTAAAGCAGTTTCTCAGGAAGCTTCTTTCTAGTTTTTATCTGAGAATATTTCCACAGAGTTCAAGGTTCTCCCAAATATCCCTTTGCAGATTACAAGAAAGTAGTGTTAGCAAACTGCTCCATGAAAAGAAAGGTGTAACTCTGTGAGATGAATTCACACATCACAAAGAACTTTCTCAGAATGATTCTTTCTAGTTTTTACCTGAGGATATTTCCTTTGTCACCATAGGCTTTAATGCCATCCAAAATATTCTTTCTAACACTCCCCAAAAACAATGCTACAAAACTGTTCCATTAAAAGAACCGTGTAACTCTGTGAGATGAATTCACAAATCACAGTGTAGTTTTTCAGAAATCTTCTTTCTAGTTTTTGTCTGAGGATATTTCCTTTTTCAACATAGGCCTCAATGAGATCTCAAATATACCTTTGCAGATTCCACGAAATCAGTGCTAGCAAACTGCTACAAGAAAAGTAAGGTGTAAATAAGTGAGATAAATTCACACTTCACAAATCAATTTCTCAGAAAGCATTTTGTCTGAGGATATTTCCTATGTCATCGTACACTTCGATGCTCTCCCAAATAACCTATTGCAGATTCCAAGAAAACAGTGTTTTCAAACTGCTGAATGAAAACATCAGTGTATCTCTGTGAGATGAATTCACCCATCTCAAAGTAGTTACTCAGAAAGTTTCTTTCCAGTTTTTATCTGAGTATATTTCCTTTTACACGATAGGCCTCAATACACTCCCATACATCACTTTGCAGATTCCATGAAAACAGTGTTTGCCAACTGCTCCATGAAAAGAAAGGTGTAACTCTGTGAGATGAATTCACACATCACAAAGAACTTTCTCAGTGAGCTTCTTTGTATTTTTTATCAGATATTACCTTTGTCACCATGGGCTTCAACATGATCCTAATTATCCCTTCTAATGATTCCCCAGAAACAGTGCTATCAAACAGCTCCATGAAAAGAATGGTGTAACTCTGTGAGATGAATTCACACATACCACAGCTATTTTTCAGAAAGCTTCTTTCTAGTTTTTCTCTGAGGATATTTCCTTTTTCACCCTAGGCCTCAATGCACTCTGGAATATCTCATCGCGGATTCCACAAAAAAAAGTGTTACCCATCTTCTCAATGAAAATAATGGTGTAACTCTGGGAGATGAATTCCCACATCACAACGAAGTTTCTCAGAAAGATTCTTTCTAGATTTTGTCTGAGGATATTTCCTTTGTCACGCTAGGCTTCAATGCCATCCAAAATATCCCTTCTTAGATTTCCTAAAAAGAGTGCTAACACACTGAACCATGGAATGAATCATGTAACACTGTGAGATGAATTAACACATAGCAAAGCAGTTTCTCAGAAGGCTTCTTTCTAGTTTTTATATGAATATTTTCCTTTTCCATCATAAGCATCAATGCGCTCCAAAATATCCCTTCTTGGACAGGTTTCAATGTGTTCCCAAATATCCCTTTTCAGATACTGCCAAAACCGTGATGCCAAAATGCTCCCTCAACAGAAACATTTAGCTCTATGAGATGAATGCATACATCACAAAGGAGTTTCTCAGAAAGCTTCTCTCCGGTTTTTCCCTGAAGATATTCCCTTTTTCACCATTGGACTCTTTGCACTCCAAAATATCCCTTTGCAGGTTCAACAAAAACAGTGTTATCAAACAGCTAAATAAAAAGAAAGGTGTAACTCTGTGAGATGAATTCACCCATCACAAAGCAGTTTCTCAGAAAGTTTCTTTCTAATTCAAATCTGAGGATATTTCCTTTTTCAACATAGACTTCAATGTGCTCCCAGATATCTCCTCTCTGATACCAAAAATTAAAAACAGTGATGCTGAAGTGTTCAATCAAAGAAAAGCTTAAACACTTTCAGATGAATACTCACATCACAAAACTGTTTCTGGAGAAGTTTCTCTCCAGTTTTTATCTGAATTTATTTTCTTTTTCACTGTTGGCTGCTAGGAGCTCCTGAATATCCCTTTGCAGAATCCATAAAAACAGTTCTATCAAAAGACTCCCTGAAAAGAAACCTGTAAAATATCCCTTCTCAGATTCCCAGAAACAATGCTACCAAACTGCTCCATGGAAAGAATCACATAACTCTGTGAGAAGAATTCACACATAACAAAGCGGTTTCTCAGAAGACTTCTTTCTAGTTTTTATAAGAGGATATTTCCTTTTCCACCATAGGCTTCAATGGGCTTCCAAACATCCTTTCTCAGACACCACAAAAACAGTGATGCCATAGTGCTCCCTCAATAGAAGCGTTTAACTCTATGAGATGAATGCACACTTCACAAAGGAGTTTCTCAGAAAGCTTCTCTCAAGTTTTTATCTTAAGATATTTCCTTTTTCGCCAATGGACTCTATGCGATCCCGAATATCCGTTTGCAGATTTCATAAAAACAGTGTTATCAAACTGCTCAAAGAAGGTGTAAATCTGTGAGATGAATTCAACCATCACAAAGTAGTTTGTCAGGAAACTTCTTTCTAGCCTTTTTCAGAGCATATTTACTATGTCACCATAAGTTTCAATATACTCCAAATAATCCCATTGCAGATTCCAAGAAAACAGTGTTAGCACACTGGTCAATGAAAAGATCAGTGTCACACTGTGAGATGAATTCACACATCACAAAGCAGTTTCTCAGAATGCTTCTTTCCAGTTTTTGTCTCCGGATATTTCCTTTTTCACCATCGGCCTCAATTTGTTCCCATATATCCCTTTGCCGATTCCTCAAAAACACTGTCAACCAACTGCTACATGAAAAGAAAAGTGTAAATATGTGAGATGAATTCACACATCACAAATAAGTTTCTCAGAAAATTTCTGTCTAGTTTTTATCTGAGGGTATTTCCTTTGTGAACATAGGCTTCAATGTGATACAAAATATCGCTTCTCAGATTAACCATAAACAGTGCTGTCAAACTGCTCATTGAAAAGAAAGTTGTAACTCTGTGAGATGAATTCACAAATCACAAAGCAATTTCTCAGGAAGCTTCTTTCTAGTTTTTCTCTGAGGATATTACTTTTGTCACCATACACTTCAATGCGATGTAATATACATTTCTGAGATTCCCCAAAACAGTGCTACCAAACTGCTCCATGAAAAGAATAGTGTAACTCTGTGAGATGAATTCCCAAATCACAACGAAGTTTCTCAGAAAGCTTCTTTCTATTTTTTGTCTGAGGATATTTCCTTTGTCATGCTAAGCATCAATGTGCTCCAAAACATCCCATTACAGACTCCATAAAAACTGTGCTACTAAACTTTTCCATGAAAAGGAACCTGTAACTCTGTGAGATGAATTCACAAATCACAAAGCAGTTTCTCAAAAGTCTTCTTTCTAGTTTTTGTCTTAGGATATTTCCTTTGTCACCATTAGCTTCAATGCACTCTAAAGGATCCCATTGCAAAATTCCAACAGTGTTAGCAAACTGCTTAATGAGAAGAACAGTATAACACTGTGAGATGAATTCACACGCCAGGAAGCTCTGTCTTAGAAAGCTTCTCTCTAGTTTTTCTCTGAGGATATTTCTTTTTTCACCATAGGCCTCAATGCATTCCCGAATATACCATTGCAGATTCCAGGAAAAATGTGTTAGCAAACTTCTCAATGAAAGGAATGGTATAACACTGTGAGATGAATTCACACATCACAAAGAAGTTTCATAGAAAGTTTCTTTTTGGTTTTTTTCTGAGGATTTTCCTTTGTAACCATAGGCTTCAATATGCTCCCAAGTATCTTACTGCAGCTCCCACGAAAAGAGTGTTATCAGACTGCTCAATGAAAATAATGGTATAATTCTGTAAAATGAATTCACACATAACAAAGCAGTTTCTCAAAATGTTTCTTTCTAGTTTTTTTCTGAGAATATTTCCTTTTTCAGTGTAAGCCTCAGTGCACTCCCAAATATCCCTTTGCAGATACCATGAAAACCATGTTAACAATCTGCTCCATGAAAAGAAAGGTGAAACTCTGTGAGGTGAATTCACATATCACAAAGAAATATACAAAACTGATCCTTGAAAATATCATGTAACTCTCTGAGATGAATTAATACATCACAAAGCAGTTTTTCAGAATGCTTCTTTCTGGTTTTCTTCTGAGGATATTTCCTTTGTCACCTTAGGCTTCAATGTGATCAAAAATGTCCCTCCTCAGATTCCTTAAAAAGAGTGCTACCAAAATGCACCATGAAAATAAAGGTGTAACACTGTGAGATTAATTCACACATCACGAAGCAGTTTCACAGAAAGCTTTTTTTTTTGTCTGAGAACATTTCGTTTTGTCACCAAAGGCTTCAATGCACTCTGAAATATCCTATTGCAGATGACATGAAAACGGTGTTAGCAAACTGCTCCACAAAAAGACTGGTGTATCTCTATGAGATGAATTCACACAGCACAAAACAGTTTCTCAGAAAGCTTCCTTCTAGTTTTTTTCTGAGGATATTTCCTTTTTCACCATCGTCTCAACTCGCTCCCAAATATCACTTTGGAGATTCCATGAAAACAGTGTTAGCAAACAGCTCCATGAAAAGAAAGGTGTTACTCTGTGAGATGAATACACACATCACAAAGAAGTATCTCAGAAAGTTTCTTGCTAGTTCTTATCTGATTATATTTTCATTGTCACACTAGGCTTCAATGCAATCCAAGAGATCCCTTCTCAGATTCCCCAAAAACAGTGCTACCAAACTGTTCCATGAAAAGAATGGTGTAAATCTGTGAGATGAATTCACACATCACAAAACTGTTTCTCAGACCGCTTCTTTCTAGATTTTATCTGTGGATGTTTCATTTTTCTCCACATTAATCAATGCTCTCTGGAACATCCCATTGCAGATTCCACGAAAAAAATGTTAGAAAACTTCTCAATGAAAAGAACGGGGTAACTCTGTGAGAGGAATTCACTCATCACGAAGTAGTTTCACAGAAAGCTTCTTTTTTATTTTTAGCTGAGGATATTTCCTCTTTCACCATAGATCTCAATGTGCTCCCAAATATCCCTTAACAGATTTCATGAAAACAGTGCGAGCAAATGGCTTCATGAAAAGAATGGTATAACTCTTTGAGATGAATTCACACACACACAAAGAACTTTCTCAGAAACTTTTATAGTTTTTCTCTGAGGATATTTCCTTTGTCACCGTAGGCTTTGATGCGATTCAAAAAATCCCTTCTCAGATTCCCCCAAAACAGTGCTATCAAACTGCTCCATGAAAAGGGTGGTGGTGTAACTCTGTGAGATGAATTCACACATCATAAAGCAGTTTCTCGGAAAACTTCTTCCTAGTTTTTTTCTGAGGATATTTCCTTTCTCACCATAGGCCTCAACTGGCTCCCACATATCCCTTTGTAAGGTACACGAAAACAGTGTTAGCAAACTGCTCCATGAAAAGAATGGTGTTATTCTGTGAGATGAATTGACACATAACAAAGCAGTTTCTCAGAAAGCTTCTTTTCAGCTTTTATCTCAGGATATTTCCTTTTTCACCATATTCCTCAATGAGTTCTGGAATATTCTATTGCAGATTCCAGGAAAAAACTGTTAGCAAACTTCTCAATGAAAGAAACAGTGTGACTCTGTGAGGTGAATAGAGACATCACAGAGCAGTTTCACAGAAAAGTTTTGGTTTTGATCTGAGGATATTTCTTTTGTCACAATAGACATCAATGCGCTCCCAAATATCCTATTGCATATTCCAAGAAAAGAGTTTTATCAAACTGCTCAATGAAAATAACAGTGTAAATTTTTGAGATGAATTCACACATCACAAAGCAGTTTCTCAGAAAGTTTCTTTCTAGTTTTTATCTGAGGATATTGCCTTTTACACTATAGACCTCAAAGCACTCACAAATATCCCTTTGCAGATTCCACGAAAACAGTGTTAGTAAACTGCTCCATGAAAAGAAAGGTTTACTCTGTGAGATGAACACATACATCACAAAGATGCTTCTCATAAAACTTCTTTGTAGTTTTTATCTGAGGATATTTACTTTGTCATCACAGGCTTCAATGCGATCCAAAATAACCCCTCTCAGATTCCCCAAAAGCAGAGCTATGAAACTGGTCCATAAAAAGAATTGTGTAACTCTGTGAAATGAATTAACACATCACAAAGCGGTTTCTCAGAAGATTTCCTTCTAGCTTTTATTTGAGAATATTTCCTTTTTCATGATAGGCTTCAGTTTGCTCCCAAGTATCCCTTCTCAGATACCACAAAAACAGTGAGGCCAAACTGCTCCCTCAACAGAAATGTTTAACTATATGAGATGAATGCACACTTCACAAAGGTGTTTCTCAGAAAGCTTCTTTCAAGTTTGTAACTGAAAATATTTCCTTTTTTTGCCATTGGACTCTATGCGTTCCCAAATATCCCTTTGAAGATTCCACAAAAGCAGTGTTAACAAACTGCTCAATGAAAAGAAAGCTGTAACTCTGTGAGATGAATTCACCCATCAAAAAGCAGTTTCTCAGAAAGCTTCTTTATAGTTTACATATGAGGATATATCCTTTTTCAACACTGGCTTCAATGCATTCCCAAATATCTCCTCTCAGATACCTCAAAAACAGTGATGCCGAACTACTCAATGAACAAAAAGGTTAAACTCTATGAGATGAATATGCACATCACAAAATCGTTTCTCGAAAGGCTTCTCTCCAGTTTTTATGTGAAGTTATTTCCTTTTTCACCATAGGCCTCTAGGAGCTCTCAAATATCCCTTTGCAGATTCCATAAAACACTGCTACCAAACTGCTGAAAGAAAGCAAATGTGTAACTCTGTGTGGTTAATTCACCCATCACAAAGAAATTTTTCAGAAAGTTTCTTTCTATTTTTATTTGAAGATATTTTTCATCTTTCTATTGTTTATCTATTTTTTATCCTTTGTCACCATAGGCTTCAATGGGCTCCCAAATATAATACGGCAGATTCCACGAAATCATTGTTATCAAATTGCTCAATGAAAAGAACACTGTAACCCTGTGAGATGAGTTCACACATCACAAAGCAGTTTCTCAGACAGCTTCTTTCTAGTTTTATCTGTGGATATTTACTTTGTCACCATAGGCTTCAATGCAATCCAAAATATCCCCTCTCAGATTCCCAAAAAACAGTGCTACCAAACAGTTCCATGAAAAGATTCATGTAACTCTGTGAGATTAATTAACACCTCACAAATCAGTTTCTCAGAAAGCATCTTTCTAGTTTTTATATGAAGATATATCCCTCGTCACCATAAGATTCAATGGACTCTGAAATATCACATTACAAATTCCAAGAAAACAGTGTTAGTAAACTGCTCCCCAAAGAGAATGGTGTAAGACTTTAAGATGAAATCACACATGACAATGAAGTTTCTCAGAAAGCTTCTTTCTAGTTTGTATCTCAGGATATGTCCTTTTTAACCATAGTACTCACTGTACTCACAAATATCCCTTTGTAGATTCCACGAAAAGAGTGTTAGGAAACTCCTCCATTAAAAGAACGTTGTAACTCGGTGAGCTGAATTCACACTTCACAAAGAAGTTTCTCAGAAAGCTTCTTTCTAGTATTTATCTGAGGATATTTCCTTTCTCACCATAGGCTTCTATGCGATCCAAAATATCCCTTCTCAGATTCCTGAAAAAGAGCGCTACCTAACTGATCCATGAAAAGGATCGTGTAACACTGTGAGATGAATTCACAAGTCACAAAGCAGTTTCTCAGAAAGTTTCTTTTTGGTTTTATCTGAGAGTATTTCCTTTGTAACTGTAGGCTTCAATGCACTCAGAAATATCCCACTGCAGATTCCAAGAAAACTGTGTTCACAAACTGCTCAATGAAAGAACAGTGCAATTCCATGAGATGAATTCACACATCACCAAGCAGTTCCTCAGAACACTTCTTTTTGATTTTTATCTGAGGATATTTCCTTTGTCACCATAGGCTTCAATGCGTTCCCAAATATAATATGGCAGATTCCATGATAACAGTGTTATGAAACTGTTCAATGAATAGAACAGTGTAACTCTGTGAGATGAATTCAAACATCACAAAGTAGTTTCTCAGAAAACATCTTTCTCGTTTTTTTTATTATACTTTAAGTTCTAGGGTACATGTGCATAACGTGCAGGTTTGTTACATATGTATACTTGTGCCATGTTGGTGTGCTGCACCCATCAACTCGTCAGCACCCATCAATCGTCATTTATATCAGGTATAACTCCCAATGCAATCCCTCCCCCCTCCCCACTCCCCATGATATGCCCCTTCCCGAGTCCAAGTGATCTTGTTGTTCAGTTCCCACCTGTGAATGAGAACATACAGTGTTTGGTTTTCTGTTCTTCTGATAGTTTAAATGAGGATTTTTCCCTTTTCACTATACATGTCAATGTGCTCCCAAGTATGCCTTTGCAGATTCAACAAAAACAATGTTAGAAAACTGCTCCATGAAAAGAAAGGTGTAACTCTGCAAGATGAATTCACACGTCACACAGCAGCTTCTCAGACAGCTTCTTTCTAGTTTTTATCTGAGAATATTTCCTTTCTCAACGTAGGCTTCAATGCAATCCAAAATATCCCTTCTCAGATTCCCGAAAAACAGAGCTACCAAACTGATCAATGAAAAGAATCATGTAATTCTGTGAGTTGAATCAACATATCACAAAGTAGTTTCTCAGAAATCTTCTTTCTGATTTTTGTCTAAGGATATTTCCTTTTTCACCATAAGCTTCAATGTGCTCCGAAATATCCCATTGCATATTCTAAGAAAACAGTGTTAGCAAACTGTTCAATGAAAAGAACAATGTATCTCTGTGAAATGAATTCACACATCACAGAACAGTTTCTCAGAAAGCTACTTTCTGGTTTTTATCTGAGGATATTTCCTTTTTTACCATAGGCATCAATGTGCTCCTAAATATCCCTTTGCAGATTTCATGAAATCATTGTTAACAAACTGCTCCATGGAGAGAAAAGTGTAACTCTGTGAGACAAATTTAAGCATCCCAAAGAAGGTCCTCAGAAATCTTCTTTCTAGTTTTTATCTGAAGATATATACTTTGTCACCATAGGCTTCAAAGCGATCCAAGATATCCCTTCTCAGATTCCCCAAAAACAATGCTACCAAACTCCTCAATGAAAAGAATCGTGTAATTCTGTTAGATGATTTAACACATCACAAAGCAGTTTCTCAGAAAGCTTCTTTCTAGTTATTATATGAGGATATTTCCTTGGTCACTATAAGCTTCAATGTGCTCCGAGATACTCCTTTGCAGATTCCAAGATGACAGGGTTAACCTACTGTTCAATGAAAACAACAGTGTAACTCTGTGGGATGAATTCATGCATCACTAAGCAGTTTCTCAGGAAGCAATGTTCTAGTTATTATTTGAGGATATTTCCTTTTTCACCATAGGCTTCAATGCACCCCAAAGTATCCTATTGCAAATTCCAAGAAAACAGTTTTAGCATACTGTTCAGTGAAAACAACAGTGTAACTCTGTGAGATGAATTCACACATTACAAAGCAGTTTCTCAGACAATTTCTTTCTAGTTTTTATCTGAATATATTTCCTTTTTCTCTGTAGTCCTCAATGTGCTCCCAAATATCCCTTTCCAGATTCCATGAAAACAGTTTTAGCAAACTGCTACAAGAGAAAAGTGTATCTCTGTATGATGAATTCACACACCACAAAGAAGTTTCTTCGAAAGCTTTTCTAGTTTTTATCTGAGGATATTTCCTTTGTCACAATAGGCTTCAATGTGATTCAAAATATCCCTTTGTAGATTCCATGAAAACAGTGTTAATCTACTGCTCAATGAAAAGAGCAGTGTAACTGTGTGAGATGAGTTCACACATTACTAAGCACTTTCTCAGAAAACTATTTTCTAGTTATTATTTGAATATATTTCATTTTTCACCACAGGCTTCAATCCACACCAAAATGTCCTATGGGAAATTCCACGAAAACAGTGTTAGCATACTGCTCAATGAAAAGAACAGTGTAATTCTGTGAGATGAATTCACACATCACAAAGTAGTTTCTTAGAATGTTTCTTTTTGGTTTTTATCTGAGGATATTTCTCTTGTCACCATAGGCTTCAATGCGCTCCCAAGTATCCTATTACAGATCCCATGAAAACACTGTTAGCAAATTGTTCCATAGAAAGAAAGTTGTAACTCTCTGAGATGAAATCACACATCACAAAGAACTTTTTCAGAAAACTTCTTTCTTATTTTTATCTGAGGATATTTCCTTAGCAACCATAGGCTTCAATGCGATCCAAAATATCCCATCTCAGATTCCCCAAAAACAGTGCTACCAAACATCTACATGAAAAGAATCGTGTAACCTTGTGAGATGAATTAGCACATCACAAAACCATTTCTCAGAATGCTTCTTTCTAGTTTTTACATGAGAACATTTCCTTTGTCACCATAAGCTTCAATGAGCTCCAAAATATCCCATTGCAGATTCCAAGAAAACAGTGTTAGCAAACTGATTGTTGAAAAGAACAGTGTAACTCTGTGAGATGTATTCACATGTCACAAAGCAGTGCAGGGGCCATTGAAAATAATATGCTAAGAATAAATAAGGCTCAAGGACAGTATCTTTAGCTAGTTGCACTTCTAATGAACTCCAGTAGTCAAGGACACTATCTCTACTTGAACTTTTAATGAACTCTAGTAGGCGCCAAGAAGGCGGACAAATAAGAAAAAGTTTAGAGACAAGGAACTAAGCAGAAGGTTACATCTGGGTGCAGAAAGTTTGTTTTGCATTGTGTTATTTTTGCTGACATGGGGTTTATGGAGTATAAATAAAGTGAGGCGGAGGCTCCAGGCGCGGCCACCATGTTCTCTGTTTGTCTTTGTCTCTCGTGTCTGTTCATTCTCCACCACCCCCGGCATGGGCCCCAACAAGCAGTGTCTCAGAAAGCTTCTTTCTAGTTACTACCTGAGGATAGTTTCTTTGTCACCGTATGCTTCACTGCAATTCAAAATATCCCTTCTCAAATTCCCCAAAAACGGTGTTGGAAAACTGCTCCATGAAAAGAAAGTTGTATTTCTGTGAGGTGAGTTCACACATCAGAAACAAGTTTCTCAGAAAGCTTCTTTCTAGTTTTTATCTGAGGATATTTACCTTTTCACTATAGGCCTCAATGCACTCACAAATATCCCTTTGCAGATTCCAAGAAAACAATGGTAGCAACATGTTCCATGAAAAGAAAGGTGTAACTCCATGAGATGAATTCACACATCATAAAGAACTTTTTCAGAAAACCTCCTTCTAGTACTTATCTGAGGATATTTCCTTTGTTACCATAGGCTTCTATGCTATCCAAAATATTCCTTCTCAGATTTCCGAATATCAGTGCTATCAAATTGATCCAGGAAAGGAATCATGTAACTCTGTGAGATGAATTAACACATCATAAGCAAATTTCTCAGAAAACTTCTTTCATGTTTTTATCTGAGGATATTTTCTTTTTCACCATAGGACCCAATACTCTCCCAAATATCCCTTTGCATATTCCACACAAACAGTGTTAGCAAACTGCTCCATGAAAAGAAAGGTGTAACCTTGTGAGTTGAATTCACGCATCACATAGAAGTTTCTCAGATAGCTTCTTTCTAGTTTTTATCTGATGATAATTCCTTTGTCACCAAAGACTTCAATGCATTCCAAAATATCCTTTCTCAGATTCCCCCAAAACGGTGCTACCAAACTGGTCCATTGAAAGAATGGTGTAACTCTGTGAGATGAATTCACACCTCACAAAGTAGTTTCCCAGAAAGCTTGTTTCTAGTTTTTATCTGAGGATATTTGCTTTTTCACTACAGGCCTCAATGTGCTCCCAAATATCCCTTTGCATATTCCACGAAAACAGTGATGGCAAAGTGCTCCAAGAAAAGTAAGGGGTGTAACTCTCTGAGATGAACTAACACATCACAAAGCGGTTTCTCAGACAGATTCTTTCCAGTTTTTATATGAGGATATTGCGTTTGTTACCTTAGGATTCAATGCAATCCAAAATATCCCTTCTGAGATTCCCCAGGAACACTACTAGTAAACTGCTCCATGGAAAGAGTCCTGTGCCTCTGTGGGATGAATTATAACATCACAATGTGGTTTCGCAGAAAATTTCTTTCTAGTTTTTATATGATATTATTCAATTTGTCACAATAAGCATTAATGCACTCTGAAATATCCCATTACAATTCCAAGAAAATAGTTTTAGCAAACTGCTCCATGAAAAGAATGGTGTAACTCAGTGAGATGAATTCACACATCACAAAGGAGTTTCTCAGAAGGCTTTTTTCTAGTTTTTATATATGGATATTTCGTTTTAAACCATAGGCTTCAATGTACTCCCAAATATCCCTTTCAAACACCACAAAAATAGTGATGCTAAAGTGTCCCCTCAATAGAAACGTTTACCTATATGAGATGAATGCAAAAATCACAAATCTCTGAAAGCTTCTCTCCAGTTTTTATCTGGAGAATTTTCTTCTTTCACCTTAGGACTCTATGTGCTCCCAAATATCACATTACAGATTCCACAAAAACAGTGTTACCAAACTGCTCCATGAAAATAAAGATTTAACCCTGTGAGATGAATTCGCCCATCACGAAACAGTCTCTCAGAAAGCTTCTTTCCAGTTTTTATCTGAGGGTATTTCCTTTTTCATCATAGGCTTCTCTGTTCTTCGAATATCCCTTTGTAGATTCCACAAAAACAGGGTTAGTAAACTGCTCAATGAAAAGAATGGTTTACCTATGGGAGATGAATTCACCCATCACAAAGAAATTTATCATAAGGCTCCTTTCTACCTTTCATCTGTGCAGCATATTAACTTTTCCACCATCAGCCTCAAAGCATTCCCAAATATCCCTCCTCAGACATCACAAAAACATTGATGCCAAATTGGTCAATCAAAAATATGGTTTATCTCTATGAGGTGATTGCACACATCACAAAACAATTTCTCAAATCCTTCTCTCCAGTTTTTATTTGAAGATATTTCATTTTTTACCATCAGCCTCTATGAGCTCCCATAAAGTCCCTTTGCAGATTCCCGCAAAAGAGTGCTACCATACTGCACAATGAAAAGAAAGGTGTAACTCTGAGATGAATTCACCCATCACAAAGCAGTTTCTCATAAAACTTCTTTCTAGTTTTTTTGGGAAGATGTTTCTATTTTCACCATAGGCCTCATGGCACTCTCAAATATCCCTTTGCAAATTCCAAGAAACAGTTTTGGCAAACTGCTCCATGAAAATAAAGGTGAAACTCAATGAGATGAACTTACATATCACAAAGAACTTTCTCAGAAAGCTTCTTTTTAGTTTTTATCGGAGTGTATTTCATTAGTCACCAAAGGCTCCAATGTGATCCAAAATAACCCTTCTCAGATTCCACAAAAACAGAGATACAAAACTGATCCATGAAAACGATTGTGTAACTCTGTGAGATGAATTAGCACATCACAAAGCAGTTTCTCAGAGAGCTTCTTTCTAGTTTTTATATGAGGATATTTTCCTATTAGCATAAGCTTCAATGTGCTCCTAAATATCCCATTGCAGATCCCAAGAAAACAGTGTTAGCAAACTGCTCAATGAAAAGAACAGTGTAACTCTGTGAGATGAATTTATACATCAGAAAGCAGTTTTTGAGAAAGCTTCTTTCTAGTTTTTATGTGAGGATATTTCCTTTTTCACCATAGGTCTCAAAGTACTCAAAAATATCCCCTTGCAGATTCCACGAAAATGGTGTTAACATACTGCTCCATAAAAAGAATGTTGTAAATCTGTGAGATGAATTCACACTTCGCAAAACAGTTTCTCAGAAAGCTTCTTTTTGTTTTTTGTCGGAGGATATTTCCTGTGTCACCATAGGCTTCAATGATCTCCCAAACATCCTATTGCAGATTCCATGAAAACAGTGTTATGAAACTGCCCAATGAAAATAACAGTGTAACTCTGTGAGATGAATTCACACAGGATGAAGTGGTTTCTCAGAAATCTTCTTTCTAGTTTTTAATTGAGGATATTTTGTCACCACAGGCTTCAATGTGATTCAAAATATCCCTTCTCAGATTCCCCAGAAACAGTACTACCAAACTGTTACATGAAAAGTATGGTGTAACTCTGTGACATGAATTCACATATCACAAAGATGTTTCTCAGAAAACCTCTTTCTAGCTTTTATCTGATTATATTTCCTTTTTTACTGTATTAATCAATGTGCTCTGCAATTTCCCATAGCAGATTAATCAATACAAGTGTTAGCAAACTTCTTAATGAAAAGAACGGGGTAACTCTGTGAGGTGAGTTCACACATCACAAAGCAGTTACACAGAAAGCTTCTTTTTGGACTTTTTTCTGTGGATATTTCCTTTGTCACTATAGGCTTCAATGTGCTCCCAAATATCCTATTGCAGAATGCACGAAAACTGTGTTATCAAACGGCTCAATGAAAAGAACGGTGAAACTCTGTAAGACGAATTCACACATCACAAAGCTGTTTTACAGAAGGCTTCTTTCTAATAAAACTTCTTTCTAGTCTTAACTGAGGAAAGTTCGTTTTTCACTATAGGCATCAAAGGGCTCTGGAATATCCCATCGCAGATTCCATGAAAACAGTGTTAGCAAACTGCTCCAGGAAAATAAAGGTGTTACTCTGTGAGATGAAATCACATATCACAAAGAGCTTTCCCAGAAAGTTTCTTTCTAGTTTTTATCTGAGGATATTTATTTTGTCAACATAGGCTTCAATGTGATCAAAATATCCCTTCTCAGATTCCCCAAAAACACTGCTAGGAAACTTTTCCATGAAGAGAATCATGAAACTCTGTCAGATTAATTAATACATTATAAAGTGGTTTCCAGAAAGCTTCTTTCTAGTTTTTATATGAGGATAATTCCTTTGTCACCATATGTCTCAAAGCACTCTCAAGTATCCCTTTGCAGATTCCAAGAAAACAGTATTATCAAACTGCTCAATGAAAAGAACAGTGTAACTCTGTGAGATGAATTCACACATCACAAGCAGTTTATCAGGAAGCTTCTTTCTAGTTTTTATCTGATTATATTTCCTTTGTTACCATAGACTTCAATGCGATCCATAATATCCCTTCTCAGATTTCCCAAAAACAGTGCTACCAATCTGCTCCCTGAAAAGAATCCTGTAACTCGGTGACATGAATCACAAATCACAAAGCACTTTCTCAGAAAGTTTCTTTTTGTTTTTTATCTGAGAATATGTCCTTTGTCACCATAGGCTTCAATGCTCTCCCAAATATCCTATTGCAGATTGCACGAAAACTGTGTTATCAAATGGCTCAATGAAAAAAAATGGTGAAACTCTGTAAGACGAATTCACACATCACAAAGCAGTTTCTCAGAAAGCTTCTTTCTAGTTTTTATCTGAGGATATTTCCTTTGTCAGCAAAGGCTTCAATGTGATCCAATATATCCACTCTCAGATTCCCCAAAAACAGGGCTACTAAACTCCTGCAAGAAAATAATCATGTAACTCTGTGAGATGAATTCCCAAATCAGAATGCTGTTTCTCAGCAAGCTTCCTTCTGGTTTTTTTCTGAGGATATTTTCTCTTTCAACATATTCTTCACTGTGCTCTGGAATATCCCATTGCAGATTCCATGACAAAAGGGTTTGGAAACTTCTCAATGAAAATAACAGTGTAACTCTGTGAGATGAATTCACACATCACAAAGCAGTTTCAAAGAAACCTTCTTACTGCTCTTTATCTGAGGATATTTCCTTTGTCACTATAGGCTTCAATGTGCTCCCAAGTACCCTATTGCAGATTCCATGAAAACAGTGTAATCAAACTGTACAATAAAAGAATGGTGTAGCTCTGTGAGATGAATTCACACATCACAAAGCAGTTTCTCATAAAACTTCTTTCTATTTTATATCTGAAGATATTTAATTTTTCACAATAGGCCTCAATGTGCTCCCAAATATCCTTCTGCAGATTCCACGAATACAGTGTTTGCAAACTACTCCAAGAAAAGAAAGGTGTAACTCTGTGAGAAGAACTCACACATCACAAAGAACTTTCTCCAAAAGCTTCTTTCTAGTTTTTATCTCAGGATATTTCCTTTGTCACCATAGGCATCAATGTGATACAAAACATCCCTTCTCAGATTCCTCAAAAAAGTTCTACCAAACTGATTCATAAAGAAAAGCTGTAACTCTTTGAGATTAATTCACAAATCACAAAGCAGTTTCTCAGAAACCTTCTTTCTAGGTTTTCTCTGAGGATATATACTTTGTCACCGTCAGATTCAAGGCTCTTCAAAATGTCACATTGTGGATTCCAATAAAACAGTGTTAGCAAACTGCTATATTAAGAGAGCAGTGTAACTCTGTGAGATAAATTCATACATCACAAAGCAGTTTCTCAGAAAGCCTCTTTCTAATTTTTATCTAAGGATATTTCCTTTTTATCCACAGGCCTCAATATGCTCGTGAATATCCCTTTGCAGATTCCACAAAAACAGTGTTAGCAAAGTGCTTCATGAAGAGAAAGATGTAACACTGTGAGATGAATTCACACATCACAAAACAGCTTCTCAGAAAGCTTCTTTCTCGTTTTTATCTGAGGATATTTCAGTTCTCAAAGCACTCCCATATATCTCATTGCAGATTCTGAGAAAATAGTGTTAACAAACATCTCAATGAAAGCAATAGTGTAACTCTGTGAGGTGAATTCACACACCACAAAGCAGTTTCTGAGAAGGCTTCTTTCCAGGATTTTTCTGTGGATATTTCAATATTCACCATGGGATTCAATGATATTCAAAACATCACTTGTGAGATTCCTCAAAAATAGAGCTAGCAAACTTCTCCATGAGATAGTGGTGTAACATTGTGAGATCAATTCAAGCATCATAAAGCACTTTCTCAGAAAACTTCTTTCTGGTTTTTATCTGAGGATATTTCCTTCATCCCAGGAGTCTTCATAGCGATACAAAATATCACTTCTCAGATTCCACAAAGAGAATGCTAGCAAACGGCTCCATGAAATACATGTGTAACTCTGTGAGATGAATTCACACATCACAAAGCAGTTTCTCAGAAAGTTTCTTTCTCGTTTTTAACTGAGGATATTTCCTTTGTCACCATAAGCTTCATGGTGCTAAGAAATATCCCATTGCAGATTTCAAGAAAACAGTGTTAGCAAACTGCTCCATGAAAAGAAAAGTGTAACTCTGTGAGATGAATTCACACCTTCCACAAAGAACTTTCTCAGAAAGCCACTTTCTAGTTTTTATCTGCTTATATTTACTTAGTCACCATAGGCTTCAATGCGATCCAAAATCCAAAAATTCCCTAAAAACAGTGCAATCAAACCGATCCAAGAAAACAATCATGTAACTCTCTGAGATGAGTTCACAAATCACAAAGTAGTTTCTCAGAAGGTATCTTTCTAGTTTTTGTCTGTGGATACTTCCTTTTTCACAGTAAGTTTCAATGTGCTCTGAAATATTCCATTGCAGGTTCCAAAAAAAAAAAACGGTGTTAGCAATCTTCTCACTGAAAAGAACAGGGTAACTCTGTGAATTGAATTCACACATCACAAAGCAGTTTCTCAGAAAGCTTCTTTCTAGTTTTTATCTGACAATATTTTCTTTTAATCCATAGGCCTCAATACACTCAGGAATATCCCTTTGCATATTCCATGAAAACAGTGTTAGTAAACTGCTTCATGAAAAGAAATGTGTAAATCTGAGATAAATTTACACATCACAAAGCAGTTTCTCAGAAAGCTTCATGTTAGTTTTTGGCTGAGAATATTTCCTCTGTCACCGTAGGCTTCAATGTGATCCAAAATATCCCATCTCAGATTCCCAAAAAACAGTGCTACCAAACTGCTCCATGAAAAGAATGGTGTAACTGTTAGATGAATTCACACATCACAAAACAGTTTCTCAGAAACTTTCTATCTAATTTTTATCTGAGTTTGCTTCCTTTTTCACCAGAGGCCTCAACCCACTCCCAAATATCCCTTTGTAGATTCCATGAAAACAGTGTTAGCAAACTGCTCCATGAAAAGAAAGGTGTTACTCTGCGAGATGAATAAACGAATCACAAGGATGTTTCTCAGAACTCTTCTTTCTGGTTTTTATCTGAGGATATTTCCTCTGTTACCACAGGCTTCAAAGGAATCCAAAATAGCACTTCTCAAATTTGCCATAAACAGTGCTACCAAACTGATCCATGAAAAGAACCGTGTAACTCTGTGGGATGAATTAGCACATCACAAAGTGCTTTCTCAGAAAGCTTATTTCTAGTTTTTATATGAGGATATTTCCTTTGTCAAATTAAACCTCATAGTGCTCCAAAATATCCCATTGCAGATTCCAAGAAAACAGAGTTAGCAAACTGCTCAATGAAAAGAACAGTGCAACTCCTTCAGATGAATTCAAACTTTGCAAGGCAGTTTCTCAGAAAGAATCTCCTTTTTTTATGTGAGGATATTTCTTTTTACACCATAGGCCTCAATGTGCTTGCAAATATCCCATTGTAGATCTCACGAAAATAATGTTAGCTTACTGCTCCATGAAAAGAGAGGTGTAAATCTGTGAGATTAATTCACACATCACTATGCGGTTTCTCAGAAAGACTCTTTTTGGTTTTTGTCTGAAGATATTTCTTGTCACCATGGGCTTCAATGTGCTCCCAACTATCCTATTGCAGATTCCACAAAAAGATTGTTAGAAAACTGGTCCAAGAAAATAATCTTGTAATGCTGTGAGATTAATTCACATATCACAAAACAGTTTCTCAGAAAGCTTCTTTCTAGTTTTTATCTGAGGATATTTCCTTTTTCAACATAGGCTTCATTGTGAACAAAAATGTCCCCTCTCAGATTCCCCTTAAAAGGGCTACCAATCTGCTCCATGAAGAGAATGGTGTAACTCTGTGAGATGAATTCACACATCACAAGGCTGTTTCTCAGAAAGCTTCTTTCTAGTTTTTATTTGAGGATATTTCCTTTTTCAAAATATTCCTCAATGTGCTCGCAAATATCAAATTACAAATTCCACGAAAAAAGTGTTATCAAATGAATCCATGAATAAAAAGCTGTAAATCTGTGAAATGAAATCAGGAATCACAAAGCAGTTTCTCAAAACTCTTCTTTTTATTTTTGTCTAAGGATATTTCCTTTGACACCATAGGCTTCAATGCAATCCAATTTATCCCTTCTCAGATTCCTGAAAAACAGTGCCATGAAACTGTTCCATGAAAAGAATGGTGTAACTCTGTGAGATAAATTCACACATCACAAAGTTGTTACTCAGAAAGCTTCTTTCTGGTTTTTATCTGAGGACATTCCCTTTTTCACCACATTCACCAATGTACTCCAGAATATCCTACTGCAAATTCCATGAAAAAAGTGTTAGCAAAGTGCTCAATGAAAGGCAAAGCATAACTATGTAAGATGAATTCACACCTCACAAAGCAATTTCTAAGAAAGTTTCTTTCTATTTCTTTTTCTGAGGATATATCCTTTTTCACCACAGGTGTCAATGCACTCGCGAATATCCCTTTGAGGATTCCATGAACATAGTGTTAGCAAACGGCTCCATGAAAGGAAAGGCGTAAATCTGTGAGATGAATTCACACATCACAAAGCAGTTTCTCAGAAAGCTTCTTTTTGGTTTGTGTCTGAGGACGTTTTCTTTATCACCATAGGCTTCAATGTGCTCCCAAATATCCTAATGCAGATTCCACAAAAACAGTGTTAGCCAACTGTTCCAATAAAAAAACCATGTAACTCTGTTAGATGAGTTCACACATCACAAAGGAGTTTCTCAGAAAGCTTCTTTCTACTTTTTATCTGAGAATATTTACTATGTCAACATAGGCTTCAATGTGATCCAAGGTATCCCTTCTCAGATTCCCCAAAAACAGTGCTACCAAACTGAACCATGGAAAGAATAGTTTAACTCTGTGAGAAGAATTAACACATCACAAAGTTGTTTCTCAGAAATCTTTCTAGTTTTTATATGAGGATATTTTCTTTCTTACCATAAGCTTCTATGCACTCAAAAATATGCCAATGCAGAATCAAAGAACACTGTTATCAAACTTCTCAATGAAAAATGTGGTATAACTTTGTGAGAAGAATTCCTACATCACAAAGCAGTTTATCAGAAAACTTCTTTCTAGTTTTTATCTGAGGATATTTCCTTTTTAATCATAAGACTCAATGTGCTCCCAATTTTCCCTTTGCAGATTCCAGGGAGGCTGTGTTAGCAAATTGCTCCATGAAAAAAAAGGTTTAACTCTGTGAAATGAATTCACTCATTATGAAGAATTTCTGCAGATAGCTTCTTTCTAGTTTTTATCTGAGGATATTTCCTTTGTCACCATAGGTTTCAATGTGATCCAAAATATACCTTCTCAGATTCCCCAAAAACAGTGCTACCAAACTGATCCATGAAAAGTATCATGTAACTCTGAGAGTTGAATTAACCAGTTACAAACCAGTTTCTCACAAAGCTTCTTTCTAGTTTTGTCTTAGGATATTTCGGTTGTCACCATAGGCTTCAATGCACTCCAAAATATCCCATTGCATATTCTAGGAAACAGTGTTATCAAACTGCTCAATGAAAAGAACGGTTTATCTCTGTGAGATGAGTTAACACATCACAAAGCAGTTTCTCAGAAAGCTTCTGTCTAGTTATTATTGGAGGATACTTCCTTTTTCACCACAGGCCTCAATGAGCTCCTAAATATGGCTTTGCAAATTCCATGAAAACAGTGTTAGCAAACTGCTTCATGAAAGGAAAGCTGTAACTCTGTGAGATGAATTCACACATCACAAACTGATTTCATAGGAAACTTCTTTGTACTTTTTATCTGAGGATATTTCTTTTGTTGCCATAGGATTCAATACGGTCAAAAATACCCATTCTCAGATTCCCTAAAATAGTGCCACCAAATTACTCCACGAAAAGAATCATGTAACTCTGTGAGATGAATTCAAAAAACACAAAGCAGTTTCACAGAAAGCTTATTTTTGTTTTTGTCTGAGGATATTTGCTCTGTCACCATAAGCTTCAATGGACTCCAAAATATCCCATTGCAGAATTCAAGAAAATGGTGATAACAAGCTGCTCAATGAAAGAACAGTGTAATTCTGTGAGATTAATTCACACATCACAAAGCATTTTCTCAGAAAGCTTCTTTCTAGTTTTTATCAGATGATATTTGTTTTTTCACCATAGGCTTCAATGCACTCCCAAATATTCATTTACAGATTCCATGAAAACAGTCTTAGAAAACTGCTTCATTAAAAGAAAGGTGTAACTTTGTGAGATGAATTCACACGTCAAGCAGAGCTTTCTAAGAAAACTTCTTTCTAGTTTTTATGGGAGGATATTTCCTTTGTCACCATAGGCTTCAATGCACTCAAAATATCCTAATGCAGATTCCACAAAAACACTGTTATCAAACAGCTCAATGAAAAGGATGGTGTAACTCTGTGAGATGAATTCACACATCACAAACCAGTTTCTCATAAAGCTTCTTTCTAGTTTTTATCTTAGTGTATTTCCTTTTTCACTATAGGCCTCCATGCACTCCCAAATATCACTTTGCAGATTCCACGAAAAGAGTGTTAGCAAACTGCTCAATGAAAAGAACAATGTAACTCTGTGGATGAATTCACACATCACAAAGCTTCTCAGAAAGCTTCTTTCTAGCTTTTATCTGAGGATATTTTGTTTTTCACCATAGGCCTCAATGAGCTCCAAAATATCCCTTTGCAGATTCCACGAAAACAGTCTTAGCAAATGGCTGCATGAAAAGATAAGTGTAACTGTGGGAGATGAATTCACACATCACAAAGCAGCTTCCCAGAAAGCTTCTTTTTTGTTTTTACCTGATCATATTTTCCTTGTCACCACAGGCTTCAATGTGCACACAAATATCCTATTGCAGATTCTGCAAAACCAGTGCTAGGAATCTTCAACATGAAAAGAAATGTGTAACTCTGAGAGATGAATTCACACATGACAAAGTAGTTTCTCAGAAAGCTTCTTTCTTGTGTTTAACTGAGGATATTTCCTTTGTAACCATAGGCTTCAATGCGATCCAAAATATCTCTTCTTAGATTCCCCAAAAATAGTGCTACCAAACTGATCAAGAAAGTATCATGTAAATCTGTTAGGTGAACTAACACATCACAATATGGTTTCTCAAAAGTTTCTATCTACTTTTTCTATGAGAATATTTCATATGTCATGGTAACCTTCAATGAGCTACGAAATATCCCATTGCAGATTCCAAGAAAAGAATGTTAGCAAACTGCTCAATGAAAAGTACAGTGTAACACTTTGTGATGAATTCACACATCACAAAGAAATTTCTCAGAAATCTTCTTTCTAGTTTTTATCTGAAGATATTTCCTTTTTCACTATAGGCCCCCATGTGCTCCCAAATATCCCTTTGCAAATTCCATGGAAACAGTGTTAGCAAACAGCTCAATGAAATGAATGATGTAACTCTGTGAGATGAATTCACACATCAAAAAGAAGTTTCTCAGAAAGGTTCTTTCTAGTTTTTTTCCCGAGGATATTTACTTTTTCACCATGGGTCACAACGTGCTCCCAAATATCCCTTTGCAGATTCCACAAGAACAGTGTTAGCAAATGACTCCATGAAAAGAAAGGTGTACCTCTGTGAAGTGAAATCACACATCACAAACAATTTTGTAACGTAGTTCTTTCTGATATTTTTCTGAGGATATTTCCTTTGTTACCACAGGTTTCAATGTGATCCAAAACATCCCTTTTGAAATTCCCCAAAAACAGTGCTACCAAACGGCTTCATGAAAAGAATCGTGTAATCCTGTGAATGAATTAACACATCACAAAGCAGTTTCTCAGATAGCTTCTTTCTACTTTTTCTATGAGGATATTTCCTGTGTCATCGTAAGCTACAATGTACTCCAAAATATCCCATTTCAGATTCCAAGAGAACAATGTTAGCAAACTGCTCAATGAAAACAACAGTGTGACACTGTGAGATGAATGCACACATCACAAAGCAATTTCTCATAAAGCTTCTTTCAACTTTTTATATGAGGATATTTAATATTTTACCATAGGCCTCAATGCACTCCCATATATCCCTTTTCAGATCCCATGACAGCAGTGTTAGGAAACTGCTCAATGAATAGAACAGTGTAACTCTGTGAGATGAACCCACACATCACAAAGCAGTTTCTCTGGAATATTCTTTCTGGGGATTAGCTGAGGATATTTACTTTTTCACTATAGGCATCCATGCACTCCAAAATATCCCTTTGCAGATTCCACAAAAACTTTGTTAAAAATCTTCTCTATTTAAAAAACAGTGAAACTCTGTGAGATGAATTCACACATCACAAAGCAGTTTCTCAGAAAGTTTCTTTCTAGTTTTTACATGAGGGTATTCCCTTTGTCACCATAACCTTCAATGTGCTCTGAAATATCCCATTGCAGATTGCACGAAAACAGTGTTAGCAAACTTCTGCAGAAAAAAAAAAGATGTAGCTCTGTGAGATGAATTCATACATCGCAAAGAACTTTCTGAGAAAAATTCTTTCTGGTTTTTATCTGAGGATATTTCCTTTGTCACCATAGATTTCAATATGACCCACAATGTCCCTTCTCAGATTCTCAAAAACAGTGCTACCAATATGCTCCATGAAAAGAATCGTGTTAGTCTGTTAGATGAATTCAAAAATCAAAAAGCAGTTTCTCAGAAATCTTCCTTCAAGTTTTTGTCTGAGTATATATCCTTTTTCACCATAAGATTCAATGTGCCCCAAAATATCCCATTGCAGATTCCAATAAAACAGTATTAGCAAACTGTTCAATGAAAACAGCAGTGCAACTCTGGGGGATGAATTCACACATCACAAAGCAGTTTCTCAAAAAGATTCTTTCCAGTTTTTATCTGAGGATAATTAATTTTCACCATAGGCTTCAGTGTGATAAAAAAATATCCTTTCTCAGACTACTGCAAAACAGGGCTAACAAACTGATCCATGAAAAGAATCGTGTAACACTGAGACGAATTAACACATCACAAAGTGGTTTCTCAGAAAACATTATTCTAGTTTTTATATGAGGATATTTCGATTGTCACTATAAGCTTCAATGTGATCCAAAATATCCCTTCTCAAATTCCCCCAAAGCAGTGTTACCTTACTGCCCCATGAATAGAATCATGTAACTGTGTGAAGTTAATTCACGATCACAGAGCAGTTTCTTTGAAAGCATCTTTCTAGTTTTTCTCTGAAGATATTTCCTTTGTCACCCTAAGCATCAATGCACTACGAAATATCCCATTGCATATTCCAAGAAAACAGCACTAGCAAACTGCTCAATGAAACCAACAGTGTAACTCTGTGATATGAATTCCCACATCACAAAGCAGCTTCTCAGTATCTTGGATTTTGGTTTTTGGTTTTTATTTGAGGATATTTCCTTTGTCACCATTGGCTTCAATGTGCTCACAAACATCCTATTGCAGATTCCGAAAAAAACAGTGTTAGCAAACTGCTCAGTGAAAAGAATGGTGTAAATCTCTGAAGTGAATTCACACATCACAAAGAGGTTTCTCAAATGCTTCTTTCTAGTTTCTATTTGAGGATAGTTAATTTTTCACCATAGACCTCAGTGCGCTCCCAAATATCCCTCTGTAGATTCCACAAAAACAGTGTTAGCAAACTGCTCCATGAAAAGGAAGGTGTAACTTTGTGAGTTGAAATCAAACATAACAAATAACTTTCCCAGAAAGCTCCTATCTAATATTTATCGGAGGATATTTTCTTTGTCAAAATAGGCATTAATGCAATCCAAAATATCCCTTCTCAGATTACCTAAAAACAGTGCTATCAAACTGACCCATGAAAATAATTGAACAGTGTAAATCTGTGAGAATTCACAAATCACAAAGCAGTTTCTCAGAAAGCTTTCTTCTACTTTTTATGTGAGGATATTTTTATGTCACCATAAGTTTCCATGCACTCCAAAGTATCCCATTGCAGATTCCATGAAAACAGTGCTAGCAAACTGCTCAATGAAAAGAACAGTGTAACACAGTGAGATTAATTCACACATCACAAAGCAGTTTTTCAGAAAGCTTTTTTCTACTTTTTCTTTGAGGATATTCCTTTGTTCACCCTAGGCCTCAACGTGCTTGGGAATATCCCATTGCTGATTACACAAAAATAGTTTTAGCAAACTGCTCCATTAAAAAAAAGGTGTAACTCTGTGAGATTAATTCACGAATCAGAAATAAGTATCTCAGAAAGCTTCTTTCTAGTTTGTATCTGAGGATATTTCCTTTGTCACCATATGCTTCAATATGATCCCAATTCTTTCTTCTCAGATTCCCCAAAAACACTGCTACCAAACTGCTCCATGAATAGAATCGTGAAACTCTTTGTAATGAATTCACAAACCACAAAGCAATTTCTGAGAAAGTTTCTTTTTAGCTATTGTCTGAGGATATTTCCTTTATCACCATAAGCTTCAATGAGCTCTGAAATATCCCATTGCAGATTCAAAGAAAACAGTGTTATCAAACTGTTCAATGAAAAGAACAGTGTAGCTTTGTGAGATGAATTCACACATCACAAAGTGGTTTCTCAGAAAGCTTCTTTCTAGTTTTTATATGAGGGTATTTTCCTTGTCACCATAGGCTTCAATGCCCTCCCAAATATCCTGTTGCTGATTCCATAATAACAGTGTTATCAAACTGCTCAATGAAAAGAATGGTGGAACTCTGTGAGATGCATTCACACATCACAAAGCAGTTTCTCAGAAAGCTTCTTTCCAGTTTTATTTTGAGAATACTTCCTTTTGCTCTATAGGCCTCACTGCACTCCGAAATATCCCTTTGCAGATTCCACAAAAGCAGTGTTAGCAAACTGCTCCATGAAATGAAAGCTGTGACACTGTGCAGTGAATTCAGAAATCACAAAGAAGTATGCCAGAAAGCTTCTTTCTAGTTTTTGTCTGAGGATATTTCCATTATCACCACAAGCT
>NC_045452.1:66975430-67021741 GCF_002776525.5 Piliocolobus tephrosceles
TTCACACATGACAAAGCGGTTTCTAAGAAAGATTCTTTCTAGTTTTTATATGAGGATATTTCCTTTTTTCACCATAGACCTCAATGCCCTCCCAAATATCCCTTTGCAGATACCACAGAAACAGTTTTCACAAGCTGCTTAATGAAAAGAACAGTGTAACTCCGTGAGATGAGTTCACAAATCATAAAGAGCTTTCACAGAAAGATTCTTTCTAGCTTTTATCTGATGATATTTCTTTTGTCACTGAAGGCTTCAATGTGATCCCAAATATCCCTTCTCAGATTCCCCAAACACAGTGGTACCAAAGTGATCCGTGAAAAGAATCGTGCACCTCTGTGAGATGAATTCACACATCACAAAGCAGTTTCTCAGAAAGCTTCTGTATAGTTTTTATCTCAGGTGTTTCCTTTGTCACCATAGGCTTCAATGCCATCCAAAGTATCCCTTCTCAGATTCCTCAAAACAGTACTGAAAAACTGCTCCATGAAAAGAAAGGTGTAACTCTGTGAGATGAATTCACACATCAAAAAGCAGTTTCTCAGACAGGTTCTTTCTAGTTTTTGTCTGAAGATATTTCCTTTGTCTCCATAGGCTCCAATGTGCTCTGAATTATCCTATTGCACATTCCAAGAAAACACTGTTAGCAAACTGTTCAATGAAAAGAGCATTGTTACTCTGTGACATGATTTCACACATCACAAAGCAATTTCTCAGAAAGCTTCTTCTTGAGGGTGGAACAAGGTGGCCGAATAGGAACAGTTCCACTCTCCAACTTCCAGCGTGAGTGACACAGAAGACTGGTGATTTCTGCATTTTCAACTGAGGTACTGGGGTCATCTCACTGGGGAGTGCTGGAAAATCGGTGCTGGTCAGCTGCTGCAGCCCAACCAGGGAGAGCTGAAGCAGGGCGAGGCATTGCCTCACCTGGAAATCGCAAGGGGGAAGGGAATCCCTTTTCATAGCCAGGCAAACTGAGACACACAACACCTGGAAAATCGGGTAATTCCTACCCCAATACTGTGCTTTAAGGAAACGGGAACACAAGGAGACTATACCCACACCTTGATGGGAGGGTCCCACGGCCATGGAGCCTCCCTAATTGCTAGCACAGCAGTCTGTGATCTAAACACAAGGCAGCAGCGAGGCACGGGGAGGGGGGCCCACCATTTCTGAGGCTTAAGTAGGTAAACAAAGCTGCTGGGAAGCTCGAACTGGGTGGAGCTCACAGCAGCACAAGGAAACCGGCCTGTCTCTGTAGACTCCACCTCTGGGGACAGGGCACAGCTAAAAAACAACAGGGGAAGCAGCAGAGGCCTGTGCAGACCCAAACGACTCTGTCTGACAGCTTTGAAGAGACCAGTGGATCTCCCAACATGGAGGTTGAGATCTGAGAACGGACAGACTGCCTGTTCAAGTGGGTCCCTGACCCCTGTGTAGCCTAACTGGGAGACATCTCCCACTAGGAGCAGTCTGACACCCCACACCTCGCAGGGTGGAGTACACCCCAGAGAGGAAGCTTCCGAAGTAAGAATCAGACAGGTACACTGGATGTTCACCAATATTATATCTTCTGCAACCTCTGCTGCTGATACCCAGGCAAACAGGGTCTGGAGTGGACCTCAAGCAATCTCCAACAGACCTACAGCTGAGGGTCCTGACTATTAGAAGGAAAACTATCAAACAGGAAGAACACCTATACCAAAACCCCATCAGTACGTCAGCATCATCAAAGACCAGAAGCAAATAAAACCACAAAGATGAGGAAAAAGCAGGGCAGAAAAGCTGGAAATTCAAAAAATAAGAGCACATCTCCCCCTGCAAAGGAGCGCAGCTCATCGCCATCAATGGATCAAAGCTGGTCAGAGAATGACTTTGACGAGATGAGAGAAGAAGGTTTCAGTCCATCCAACTTCTCAGAGCTAAAGGAGGAATTACATACCCAGTGCAAAGAAACTAAAAATCTTGAAAAAAGAGTGGAAGAATTGATAGCTAGAATAATTAATGCATAGAAGGTCATAAATGAAATTACAGAGATGAAAACCATGACACGAGAAATACTTGACAAATCCACAAGCTTCAGTAACCGACTTGATCAACTGGAAGAAAGAGTATCAGCGATTGAGGATCAAATGAATGAAATGAAGCGAGAAGAGAAACCAAAAGGAAAAAGAAGAAAAAGAAATGAACAAAGCCTTCGAGAAGTATGGGATTATGTAAAAAGACCAAATCTGCGTCTGATTGGGGTGCCTGAAAGTGAGGGGGAAAATGGAACCAAGTTGGAAAACACTCTTCAGGATATCATCCAGGAGAACGTCCCCAACCTAGTAGGGCAGGCCAACATTCAAATTCAGGAAATACAGAGAACGCCACAAAGATACTCCTCGAGAAGAGCAACTCCAAGACACATAATTGCCAGATTCACCAAAGTTGAAATGAAGGAATATATCTTAAGGGCAGCCAGAGAGAAAGGTTGGGTTACCCACAAAGGGAAGCCCATCACACTAAAAGCAGACTTTCGGCAGGAACTCTACAAGCCAGAAGAGAGTGGGGGCCAATATTCAACGTTCTTAAAGAAAAGAATTTTAAACCCAGAATTTCATATCCAGCCAAACTAAGTTTCATCAGTGACGGAGAAATAAAATCCTTTACAGATAAGCAAATGCTTAGAGATTTTGTCACCACCAGGCCTGTCTTACAAGAGACCCTGAAGGAAGCCCTAAACATGGAAAGGAAAAACCGGTACCAGCCATTGCAAAAACATGCCAAAATGCAAAGACCATTGAGGCTAGGAAGAAACTGCATCAACTAACGAGCAAAATAAACAGTTAATATCATAATGGGAGGATCAAGGTCACACATAACAATATTAAGTATAAATGTTAATGGACTAAATGCTCCAATTAAAAGACACAGACTGGCAAACTGGATAAAGAGTCAAGACCCATCAGTCTGCTGTCTTCAGGAGACCCATCTCACATGCAGAGACTCAAAATAAAGGGATGGAGGAAGCTCAAAATAAAGGGATGGAGGAAGATCTACCAAGCAAATGGAGAACAAAAAAAAGCAGGGGTTTCAATGCCAGTCTCTGATAAAATAGATTTTTAACCATCAAAGATCAAAAGAGACAAAAAAGGCCATTAAATAATGGTAAAGGGATCAATTCAACAGGAAGAGCTAACTATACTAAATATGTATGCACCCAATACAGGAGCACCCACATTCATAAAGCAAGTCCTTAGGGAATTACAAAGAGACTTAGACTCCCAAACAATAATAATGGGAGACTTCAACACTCCACTGTCACCATCAGACAGATCAACGAGACAGAAAGTTAACAAGGATATCAGAAATTGAACTCATCTCTGCACCAAGCGGACCTAATAGACATCTATAGAACTCTCCACCCCAAATCAACAGAATATACATTCTTCTCAGCACCACATCACACTTATTCCAAAATTGACCACATAATTGGAAGTAAAGCACTCCTTAGCAAATGTAAAAGAATAGATATTATAACAAACTGTCTCTCAGACCACAGTGAAATCAAACTAGAACTCAGGACTAAGAAACTCAATCAAAACCGCTCAACTACATGGAAACTGAATAACCTGCTCCTGAATGACTACTGGGTACATAAAGAAATGAAGGCAGAAATAAAGATGTTCTTTGAAACCAATGAGAACAAAGACACAACATACCAGAATCTCTGGGACACATTGAAAGCAGTGTGTAGAGGGAAATTTATAGCACTAAATGCCCACAAGAGAAAGCAGGAAAGATCTAAAATTGACACTCTAACATCACAATTAAAAGAACTAGAGAAGCAAGAGCAAACACATTCCAAAGCTAGCAGAAGGCAAGAAATAACTAAGATCAGAGCAGAACTGAAGGAGATAGAGACACAAAAAACCCTCCAAAAAATCAATGAATCTAGGAGTTGGTTTTTTGAAAAGATCAACAAAATTGACAGACCACTAGCAAGACTAAAAAAGAAGAAAAGAGAGAAGAATCAAATAGACTCAATAAAAAATGATAAAGGGGATATCACCACCGACCCCACAGAAATACAAACTGCCATCAGATGATACTATAAACACCTCTACGCAAATAAACTAGAAAATGTAGAGGAAATGGATAATTTCTTGGACACTTACACTTTCCCAAGACTAAACCAGGAAGAAGTTGAATCCCTGAATAGACCAATAGCTGGCTCTGAAATTAAGGCAATAATTAATAGCCTACCAACCAAAAAAAGTCCAGGACCAGATGGATTCACAACTGAATTCTACCAGAGGTACAAAGAGGAGCTGGTACCATTCCTTCTGAAACTATTCCAATCAATTAAAAAGAGGGAATCCTCCTTAACTCATTTTATGAGGCCAACATCATCCTGATACCAAAGCCTGGCAGACACACACAAAAAAAGAGAATTTTAGACCAATATCCCTGATGAACATCGATGAAAAAATTCTCAATAAAATACTGGCAAAAAGGATTCAGTAGCACATCAAAAAGCTTATCCACCATGATTAAATGGGCTTCATCCCTGGGATGCAAGACTGGTCCAACATTCGCAAATCAATAAACGTAATCCAGCATATAAACAGAACCAAAGACAAAAACCACATGATTATCTCAATAGATGCAGAAAAGGCTTTTGACAAAATTCAACAGCCCTTCATGCTAAAAACGTTCAATAAATTCGGTATTGATGGAACGTATCTCAAAATAATAAGAGCTATTTATGACAAACCCACAGCCAATATCATACTGAATTGGCAAAAACTGGAAAAATTCCCTTTGAAAACTGGCACAAGACAGGGATGCCCTCTCTCACCACTCCTATTCAGCCTAGTGTTGGAAGTTCTGGCCAGGGCAATCAGGCAAGAGAAAGAAATAAAGGGTATTCAGTTAGGAAAAGAAGAAGTCAAATTGTCCCTGTTTCCAGATGACATGATTGTATATTTAGAAAACCCCAGTGTCTCAGCCCAAAATCTCCTTAAGCTGATAAGCAACTTCAGCAAAGTCTCAGGATACAAAATTAATGTGCAAAAATCACAAGCATTCTTATACACCAGTAACTGACAAACAGAGAACCAAATCAGGAATGAACTTCCATTCACAATTGCTTCAAAGAGAATAAAATACCTAGGAATCCAACTTACAAGGGATGTAAAGGACCTCTTCCAGGAGAACTACAAACCACTGCTCAGTGAAATAAAAGAGGACACTAACAAATGGAAGAACATACCATGCTCATGGATAGGAAGAATCAATATCGTGAAAATGACCATACTGTCCAAAGTTATTTATAGATTCAATGCCATCCCCATCAAGCTACCAATGAGTTTCTTCACCGAATTGGAAAAAACGGCTTTAAAGTTCATATGGAACCAAAAAAGAGCCCGCATTGCCAAGACAATCCTAAGTCAAAAGGACAAAGCTGGAGGCACCACGCTACCTGACTTCAGACTATACTACAAGGCTACAGTAACCAAAACAGCATGGTACTGGTACCAAAACAGAGATATAGACCAATGGAACAGAACAGAGTCCTCAGAAATAAAACCACACATCTACAGCCATCTGATCTTTGACAAACCTGAGAGAAACAAGAAATGAGGAAAGGACTCCCTATTTAATAAATTCTGCTGGGAAAATTGGCTAGCCATAAGTAGAAAGCTGAAACTGGATCCTTTCCTTACTCCTTATACGAAGATTAATTCAAGATGGATTAGAGACTTAGATGTTAGACCTAATACCATAAAAACCATAGAAGAAAACCTAGGTGGTACCATTCAGGACATAGGCATGGGCAAGGACTTCATGTCTAAAACACCAAAAGCAACGGCAGCAAAAGCCAAAATTGACAAATGGGATATGATTAAACTAAAGAGCTTCTGTACAGCAAAAGAAACTACCATCAGAGTGAACAGGCAACCTACAGAATGGGAGAATATTTTTGCAATCTACTCATCTGACAAAGGGCTAATATCTAGAATCTACAAAGAACTCAAACAAATTTACAAGAAAAAACAAACAACCCCATCAAAAAGTGGGCAAAGGATATGAGCAGACATTTCACAAAAGAAGACATTCATACAGCCAACAGGCACATGAAAAAATGCTCATCATCACTCGCCATCAGAGAAATGCAAATCAAAACCACAATGAGATACCATCTCACACCAGTTAGAATGGCAATCATTCAAAAGTCAGGAACCAGCAGGTGCTGGAGAGGATGTGGAGAAATAGGAACACATTTTCACTGCTGGTGGGATTGTAAACTAGTTCAACCATTATGGAAAACAGTATAGCAATTCCTCATGAATGTAGATCTAGATGTACCATATGACCCAGCCATCCCACTACTGGGTATATACCCAAAGGATTATAAATCATGCTGCTATAAAGACTCATGCACACATATGTTTATTGTGGCACTATTCACAATAGCAAAGACTTAGAATCAACCCAAATGTCCATCTGTGACAAACTGGATTAAGAAAATGTGGCACATATAAACCATGGAATACTATGCAGCCATAAAAACGGATGAGTTTGCGTCCTTTGTAGGGACATGGATGCAGCTGGAAACCATCATTCTTAGCAAACTACCACAAGAACAGAAAACCAAACACCGCATATTCTCACTCATAGGTGGGAAATGAACAATGAGATCACTTGGACTCGGGAAGGGGAACATCACACATCGCGGCGTATCATGGGGTGGAGGGGGGAGGGTTTGCATTGGGAGTTATACCTGATGTAAATGACGAATTGATGGTTGCTGACGACTTGATGGATGCAGCACACCAACATGGCACAAGTATACATATGCAACAAATCTGCACGTTATGCACATGTACCCTAGAACTTATAGTATAATAATAATAATAAAAAAGAAACCTTCCTCTTGGTTTGTATCTGAGGATATTTCCATTGTCACCATAGGCTTCAATGCTCTCCCAAATGTCCTTTTGTTGATTCCACAAAAGCTGTGCTATCAAACTGCTCAATGTAACTGTTTGAGATGAATTTACACATCACAAAGCAGTTTCTCAGAGAGCTTCTTTCTAGTTTTTATCAGAGGATTTTTCTTTTTTCAATATTGGCCTCAATGTGCTCCCAAATATCCCTTTGCGGTTTCAATGAAAACAGGGTTACCAAACTGCTCCACAAAAAGAAAGGTGTATCTCTGTTAGATGAATTCACGCATCGCAAAGAACTCTCTCAGAACGCTTCTTTATAGTTTTTATCGGAGGATGTTTCCTTAGTCACCATAGGCTTCAATGCAATCCAAAATATCCCTTCTAATATTCCCCAAAACAGTCCTACCAAACAGATCCATGAAAAGAATCGTGTAACTCCGTGAGATGAATTAACACATGACAAAGCAGTTTCTCAGAAAGCGTCTTTCTGCTTATTGTCAGAGGATATTTCCTTTGAAACGATAAGCTTCAATGTCCTCCAAAATATCCCATTGTAGATTCCAAAAAAACAGGATTAGCAGACTGCTAAATGAGAAGAATGGTCTAACTCTGTGAGTTGAAATCACACATCACAATGCAGTTTCACAGAAAGTTTCTTTCCAGGTTTTATCTGAGGATATTTCCTTTTTCACCATAGGCCTCATTGCACTCCCAAATATCCCATTGCAGACTCCACCCAAACATTGTTATCAAACGGCTCAAAGAAAAGCACGGTATAGGTCTGTGAGATGAATTCACCCATCACAAAGTAGTTTCTCAGAAATCATATTTCTAATTTTTATCTGAGTGTATTTCCTTTTTCACCTTATGCCTCAATGTGTTCCCAAATATCCCTTTGCAGATTCCATGAAAACAGTGTTAGAAAACTGCTCCATGAAAACAAAGGTATATCTCTGTGAGATGAATTCACACATCACAAAGAACTTTCTCAGAAAGCTCCTTTGTAGTTTTTTCTGAGGATGTTTCCGTAGTCACCACAGACTTCAATGATATCCAAAATATCCCATCTCAGATTTCCCAAAAACAGTGATATCAAAGAGATCCTTGAAAAGAATCGTGTATCTCACTGAGATGAATTCACAAATCATAGAGCAATTTCTCAGAATATGTCTTTCTATTTTTTGTCTGATTATATTTCCTTTTTCACAACAAGTTTCAATGTGCTCCGAAATATCTCATTGCAGGTCCCAAGAAAACAGTGTTAACAAGCTGCTCTATGAAAAGAAGGGTGTAAATCTGTGAAATGAATTCACACATCCCAAAGTGGTTTCTCAGAAATCTTCTTTCTAGTTTTTATATGAAGGTATTTCGTTTGTCACCATAAGCTTCAATGTACTGCAAAATATCCCATTGCAGTTTGCAAGAAAACAGTGTTAGCAAGATGCTCCATGAAAAGAAAGGTGTACCTCTGTGAGAAGAATTCACACATCACCAAGAAGTTTCTCATAAAGCTTCCTTTTATTTTTTACCTGAGGATATTCCCTTTGTCACCATAGGCTTCAATGGGATGCAAATTATCCCTTCTCAGATGCCCCAAAAACAGTGCGACTAAACTGATCCACAAAAGAGTGGTGTAACTTTTTGAGAAGGATTCACGAATCACAAAGCATTTTCTCAGAAATCTTCTTTCTGGTTTTTATCTGTGGATATTTCCTTTGTAACCATAGGCCTCAATATGCTCCCAAATATCCTATTGCAGATTCCATGAGAATAGTGTTAGCAAATTGCTCCATGAAAAGAAAGTTTTAGCTCTGTGAGATGAAATCACAGATCACAGAGAACTTTCTCAGAAAGGTTTTTTCTTGTCTTTATTTGAGGATACTTGCTTTGTCACCATAGGCTTCAAAGTGATCCAAAATGTCCCCTCTCAGATTCCCCGAAAAGAGCGCTACCAAACTCATCCATGAAAAGCATCGTGCAACTCTGTGAGATGAATTAACACATCACAAAGTGGTTTCCCAGAAACCTTCTTTCTACTTTTTCTTTGAGGATATTTCCTATGTCACCATAAGCATCTATGAGCTCTCAAATATCCCATTGCAGATTCCAAGAAAACAGTGTTAGCAAACTGCTCAATGAAAAGAACAGGGTAACTCTGTGAGATGAATTCACAAATAAAAAAGCAGTTTTTCAGAAGCTTCTATCCACTTTTTGTCTGAGGATATTTCCTTTGTCACCATAAGCTTAAATGCACTCCAAAATATCCCCTTGCAGATTCCAAGAAAACAGTGTTAGCAAAGTGATCAATGAAAATAACAGTGTAACTTTGTGAGATGAACTCAAACATCCACAAAGCAGTTTCTCGGAAAGTTTCCTTTTGTTGTTTATCTGACGATGTTTCCTTGCAACCGTAGGCTTCAATGCATTCCCAAATATCCTATTGCAGATTCCATGAAAAGACTGTGATGAAACAGCTCAATAAAAAGAACACTGTTAATCTGTGAGATGAATTCACGAATCAAAAAGCAGTTTCTCAGAAAATTTCTTTCTAGTTTTTATCTGAGGATATTTCCTTTTTCACTATAGGTCTCAATGAACTCCCAAATATCTCTTTGCAGATTACACGAAAACAGTGTCCACAAACGGCTCAGTGAAAAGAACAGTGTAACTGTGTGAGATGAATTCATACATCACAATGCAGTTTCTCAGAAAGCTTCTTTCTAGTTTTTAACTGAGGATATTTAGTTTTTTAACATAGGCCAAAATGCGCTCCAAAGTATCCCTTTGCAGATTCCACGAAAACAGTGCTAGTAAATGGCTCCATGTAAAGAAAGGTGTAACTCTGTGAGATGAATTCACACATCACAGAGAACTTTCTCAGAAAGCTTCTTTCTGGTTTTTATCTGAGAATATTTACTTTGTCAAAATAGGCTGTAATGCAATCCAAATTTTCCCTCTCAGATTCCCCAAAAGCTATGCTACCAATTTGATCCCTGAAAATAATCGTGTAACTCTGTGAAATGAATTAACACATCACAAAGCAATTTCTCAGAAAGCTTCTTTGTACTTTTTCTGTGAGCATATTTCCTATGACACCATGAGCTTCAATGTGCTATGAAACATCCCATTGGAGATTCATAGAAAACAGTTACAAATGGCTCAATAAAAAGAAAAGTGTAACACTCTGAGATGAATTCACATATCACAAAACAGTTTCCCAGAATGCTTCCTTATAGTTTTTAACTGAGGATATTTTCTTTCTCACCATAGGCCTCAGTGCATGCCCAAATATCCCTTGCAGATTCCATGAAACCAGTATTACCAAATTGCTCCATGAAAAGAAATGTGTAACACTTTGAGATAAATTCACACATCACAAAGCAGTTTCTCAGAAACCTTCTCTCTAGTTTTTATCTGAGGATACTTTTTTTGTCATGATAGGCTTCAATGGAATCCAAAATATCCCTTCTCAGATACTCCAAAACAGTGCTACCAAAGTGATCCATGAAAAGAATCATGTAACTCTTTGAGATGAATTCACAAATCAAAAGACAATTTCTCAGAGCACTTGTTTCTAGTTTTTGTCTGAGGATATTTCCTTTGTCACCATAAGCTTCATTGTGCTCCAAAATATACTGTTGCAGATTCCAAGAAAACTGCGTTAGCAAACTGCTCAATGAAACGAACAGGGTAACTCTGTGAGTTGAATTCACATATCACAAAACAGTTTCTCAGAAAGCTTCTTTTTGGTTTTTCTATAGGGAAAATTCCTTTGTCACCATAGGCTTCAATGCACTCCAAAATATCCTATCGCAGATGCCACAAAAACAGTGTTATCAAGTAGCTCAAAAACAAGAGAACAGTTTAGCTCTGTGAGATGAATTCATCCATCACAATGCAGCTTCTCAGAAAGCTTCCTTTTGGTTTTTACTGAGGATATTTCCTTTTTCGCTGCAGGCTTCAATATGCTCCCAAATAACCCTTTGCAGATTCCACAAAAACAGTGTTAGCAAACTGCTCCATGAAAAGAAAAGTATAGCTCTGTGATGAATTCACACATCACAAAGAACTTTGTGAGAAAGCTTCTCTTTTCTAGTTTTTATCTGAGGATGTTTCCTTTGTCAACATAGGCTTCAATGTGTTCCATAATATCCCTTCTCAGATTCCCCAGAAACAGTGCTGTAAAACTGATCCATGAAAATAATTGTGGAATGCTGTGAGATGAATTAACACATCTCAAAGTGGTTTCTCAGAAAGCATCTTTCTCGTTTTTATATGGGGATAGCTCCTTTGTCACCATTGGCTTCAATCCGATCCAAAAGAGCCCTTCTCAGATTTCTCAAAAACTGTGCTACCAAACTTCTCCATTTAAATAATCATGTGACTCTGTGAGAAGAATTCACAAATCACAAAGAAGTTTCTCAGAAAGCTTCTTTCTAGTTTTTGTCTGAGGATATTTCCTTTGTCACCATAAACTTCAATGCACTCTGAAATATAGCATTGCAGATTACAAGAAAACAGTGTTAGCAAACTTTTCAATGAAAAGAACAGTGTAACTCTGTGAGATGAATTCACACATCACAAAACAGTTTCTCATAAAGCTTCCTTCTAGTTTTTATCTGAGGATATTTCCTTTTTCACCATAGATGTGGATGTGCTCCCAAATATCCCTTTGCATATTCCATGAAAACAGTGATACCAAACTGCTAAATGAAAAGAATAGTTTAAGTCTGTTAGGTGAATTCACATATCACAAAGAGCTTTCACAGAAAGCTTCTTTCCCATTTTTTTCTGAGGATAATTCCTTTTTCACCATAGGCTTCATTGCGATGCACAATATAACTTCTCAGATTACTCGATGACAGTGCTACCAAATTGCTCCATGAAAAAAATCGTGTAACTCTGAGATGAATTCACAAATCAGAAAGGAGTTTATCAGAAAGATTCCTTCTTATTTTTGTCTGAGGATATTTTCTTTGTCACCATAAGCTTCAATGCCCTCCTAAATATCCCATTGCAGATTCCTAGAAAACTGTGTTTGCAAACTGCTCAATGAAAAGAACAGTGTAACGCTGTGAGATGAATTGACACAACACAAAGCAGTTTCTGTGAAGGCTTCTTTTTGGCTTTAATCTGACTATATTTCCTTTGTCACCGTAGGCTTCAATGCGCTCAGAAATATCCCATTGCATATTCCAAGAAAACAGTAACCAAACTGCTCAAAGAAAACAACTATTTAAATCTAAGCGATGAATTCACACATCACAAAGCAGTTTCTCAGAAAGATTCTTTCTAGTTTTTAACTGAGAATATGCTCTTTTCCAACATAGGCCTCAATGTGCTCTCAAATATCCCTTTGCACATTCCACGAAAACAGTGTTAGCAAACTGCTCCATGGAAAGAAAGTTGTAACTCTGTGAGTTGAATTCATATTACATGAAGAACTTTCTCAGAAAGCTTATTTCTAGTTTTTATCTGAGGATACAGTGTTACCAAACTGATACATGAAAACAATCATGTAACTCTGTGAGCTGAACTAACACATCACAAAGCGGTTTCTCAGAAAGCTTCCTTCTAGTTTTATATGAAGATATTTTCTTTGTCACCGTAAGCTTCAATGCTCTCCGAAATATCCCATAGCAGACTCCAAGAAAACCGTGTTAGTAGACTGCTAAGTTAAAAGAACAGTGTATCTCTGTGAGATGAATTCGCACATCACACAGCAGTTTCTCAGAAAGCTTCTTTGTAGTTTTCATCTGAGCATACTTTCTTTTTCACCATAGGCCTCAATTCGCTCCCAAATATCCCTTTGCAGACTCCACAAAAGCAGTGTTAGCAAACTACTCCATGAAAAGAAAGGTGTAACACTGTTTTATGAATTCCCACAAAGAATCACAAAGTTTCTCAGAAAGCTTCTTTATAGTTATTAGTTCAGGATTTTCCTTTGTCACCACAGGCTTCAAAGCAATCAGAAATATCCTTTCTCCGTGGCTCCAAAAACAGGGCTACCAAACAGATCCATGAAAAGAATCATGTATCTATGTGAGCTGAACTAATGCATCACAAAGCTGTTTCTCAGAAAGCTTCCTTCTAGTTTTTTATGAGGATATTTACTTTATCACCATAAGCTTCAATGCACTCCATAATATCCAATTACAGATTCCATGAAAACAGTGTTAGCAAACTGCTCCATGAAAAGAAAGGTGTAACTCTGTGAGATGAATTAACAGATCAGAAAACAGTTTCTCAGAAAGCTTCTTTCTAGTCTTTATCTCAGGATATTTCCTTAGTCACCATATTCTTCAATGTGATCAAAAATATTCCTTCTCACTTTACCCAAAAGCAGCGCTAAAAGACTGATCCTTGAAGAGTCGTGTAACTCAGTGAGATGAATTGATACATCACAAAACGGTTTCTCAGAAAGCTTCTTACTAGTTTTCATACGAAGATATTTCCTTCGTCACCATAAGTTTCAATGCACTCTAAATCATCCCATTGCAGATTATAAGAAAACGATGTTAGCAGGCCGCTAAATGAAAAGAACAGTGTAACTCTTTGAGATGAATTCACACATCACAAAACAGTTTCTGAGAAAACTTTCTTCTAGTTATTATCTGAGGATATTTCCTTTTTCACCATAGGTTTCAAGGCACTCCCAAATATGCCTTTGCACAAACCACGAAAACAGTGTTAGCAAACTGCTCCATGAAAAGAAAGGTGTAACTCTCTGAGATGAATTCACACATCAGAAAGAACTTTCTGGGAAAGCTTCTTTCTAGTTTTGAGCTGAGCATATTTCCTTTGTCACCATAGGCTTCAATGAGATCCAAGATATCCCTTCTCAGATTCCCTAAAAACAGTGATACAAAACTGCTCCATGAAAAGAACTGTGTAATGCTGTGAGATGAATTAACACATCTCAAAGTTTTTTCTCAGAAAGCTTCTTTCTCTTTTTTATTGAGGATATTTCCTTAGTCACCATATTCTTCAATGTGATCCAAAATATCCCTTCTCACTTTACCCAAAAACAGCGTTAAACAACTGATCCTTGAAGAGTCGTGTAACTTAGTGAGATGAATTAACACTTCACAAAGCGGTTTCTCAGAAAGCTTCTTACTAGTTTTTATACAAAGATATTTCCTTTGTCACTATAAGTTTCAATGCACTCTAAAATATCCCATTGCAGATTACAAGAAAACGGTGTTATCAGGCTGCTAAATGAAAAGAACAGTGTAACTATTTGAGATGAATTCACACATCACAAAGCAGTTTCTCAGAAAGCTTTCATCTAGTTCTTATCTGAGAATATTTCCGTTTTCACCATAGGTCTCACTGCACTCCCAAATATACCTTTCCACAAACAATGAAAACAGTGTTAGCAAACTGCTCCATGAAAAGAAAGTTGTAACTCTCTGAGATGAATTCACACATCAGAAAGAACCTTCTCAGACAGCTTCTTTCTAGATTTTTTTAATGTATCAATCATAAATTTTATTTTTTAATTATTATTATACTTTAAGTTCTAGGGTACATGTACATAATGTGCAGGTTTGCTACATATGTATACTTGTGCCCTGTTGGTGTGCTGCAACCATCAACTCGTCAGCACACATCAACTCGTCATTTACATCAAGCATAACTCCCAATGCAATTTCTCCCCCCTCCCCATGATAGGCCCCAGTGTGTGATGTTCCCCTTCCCGAGTCCAAGTGATCTCATTGTTCACTTCCCACATATGAGTGAGAACATGTGGTGTTTGGTTTTCTGTTCTTGCGATAGTTTGCTGAGAATGATAGTTGCCTGCTGCATCCATGTCCCTACAAAGGACATAAACTCATATTTTTTATGGCTGCATAGTATTCCATGGTGTATATGTGCCACATTTTCTTAATCCAGTCTTTCACTGATGGACATTTGGGTTGATTCCAAGTCTTTGCTATTGTGAATAGTGCTGCAATAAACATACTTGTGCATGTGTCTTTATAGCAGCATGATTTGTAATCCTTTGGGTATATACCCAGTAATGGGATGGCTGGGTCATATGGTATTTCTAGTTCTAGATCTTTGAGGAATCGACATACTGTTTTCCATAATGGTTGAACTAGTTTACAATCCCACCAACAGTATAAAAGTGTTCCTATTTCTCCACATCCTCTCCAACACCTGTTGTTTCCTGATATTTTAATGATTGCCATTCTAACTGGTGTGAGATGGTATCTCATTGTGGTTTTGATTTGCATTTCTCTGATGGCGAGTGATGATGAGCATTTTTTCATGTGTCTGTTGGCTGTATGAATGTCTTCTTTTGAGAAATGTCTGCTCATATCCTTTGCCCACTTTTTGATGGGGTTGTTTGTTTTTTTCTTGTAAATTTGTTTGAGTTCTTTGTAGGTTCTGGATATTAGCCCTTTTGTCAGATGAGTAGATTGCAAAAATGTTCTCCCATTCTGTAGGTTGCCTGTTCACTCTGATGGTAGTTTCTTTTGCTGTACAGAAGCTCTTTAGTTTAATTAGATCCCATTCGTCAATTTTGGCTTTTGTTGTCATTGCTTTTCTTGTTTTAGACATGAAGTCCTTACCCGTGCCTATGTACTGAATGGTATTCCCTAGGTTTTCTTCTAGGGTTTTTATGGTATTAGGTCTAAAATTTAAGTCTCTAATCCACCTTGAATTAATTTTCATAAAAGGAGTAAGGAAAGGATCCAGTTTCAGCTTTCTACTTATGGCTAGCCAATTTTCCCAGCAACATTTATTAAATAGGGAATCCTTTCCCCATTTCTTGTTTCTCTCAGGTTTGTCAAAGATCAGATGGCTGTAGATGTGTGGTATTATTTCTGAGGACTCTGTTCTATTCCATTGGTCTATATCTCTGTTTTGGTACCAGTACCATGCTGTTTTGGTTACTGTAGCCTTGTAGTATAGTTTGAAGTCAGGTAGCGTGATGTCTCCAGCTTTGTTCTTTTGACTTAGGATTGTCTTGGCAATGCAGGCACTTTTTTGTTTCCATATGACCTTTAAAGCACTTTTTTCCGATTCTGTGGAGAAATTCATTGGTAGCTTGATGGGGATGTCATTGAATCTATAAATTCCCTTGGGCAGTATGGCCATTTTCACGATATGGATTCTTCCTATCCATGAGCATGGTATGTTCTTCATTTGTTTGTGTCCTCTTTGATTTCACTGAGCAGTGGTTTGTAGTTCTCCTTGAAGATGTCCTTTACATCCCTTGTAAGATGGATTTCTAGGTATTTTATTCTCTTCGAAGCAATTGTGAATGGAAGTCCATTCATGATTTGGCTTTCTCTTTGTCTGTTACTGGTGTATAAGAATGCTTGTGATTTTTGCACATTGATTTGTATCCTGAGACTTTGCTGAAGTTGCTTATCAGCTTTAGTAGATTTTGGGCTGTTATTATGGGGTTTTCTAAATATACAACCATGTCCCCTGCGAACAGGGACAATTTGACTTCTTCATTTCCTAACTGAATACCCTTGATTTCTTTCTCTTGCCTGATTGCCCTAGCCAGAACTTCCAACACTATATTGAATAGGAGTGGTGAGAGAGGGCATCCCTGTCTTGTGCCAGTTTTCAAAGGGAAGTTTTCCAGTTTTTGCCCATTTAGTATGATATTGGCTGTGGGTTTGTCATAAATAGCTGTTATTATTTTGAGATACGTTCCATCAATACCGAATTTATTGAGCATTTTTAGCATGAAGGGCTGTTGAATTTTGTCAAAGGCCTGTTCTGCATCTATTGAGATAACCATGTGGTGTTTGTCTTTGGTTCTGTTTATATGCTTGATTACATTAATTGATTTGTGTATGTTGAACTAGCCTTGTATCCCAGGGATGAAGCCCATTTAATCATGGTGGTAAAGCTTTTTGATGTGCAAGTGCATTCGGTTTGCCAGTATTTTATTAAGGATTTTTGCATCAATGTTCATCAGGGATATTGGTCTAAAATTCTCTTTCTTGGTTGTGTCTCTAACAGACTTTGTTATCAGGATGATGTTGACCTCATAAAATGAGTTAGAGAGGATTCCCTCTTTTTCTATTGATTGGAATTGTTTCAGAAGCAACGGTACCAGCTCCTCCTTGTACCTCCGGTAGAATTCAGCTGTGAATCCATCTGGTCCTGGACTTTTTTTGGTTGGTAGGCTATTAATTATTGCCTTAATTTCAGAACCAGCTATTGGTCTATTCAGGGATTCAGCTTCTTCCTGGTTTAGTCTTGGGAGAGTGGACATGTCCAGGAAATTATCCATTTCTTCTAGATTTTAGTTGATTTGCATAGAGGTGTATATAGTATTCTCTCAGGGTGATTTGTATTTCTGTGGTGGCAGTGGTGATATTCCCTTTATCATTTTTTATTGCATCCATTTGATTCTTCTCTCTTTTCTTCTTTAATAGTCTTACTAGCAGTCTATTAATTTTGTTGATCTTTTCAAAAAACCAACTCCTGGATTCATTGATTTTTGGAGGGATTTTTCTGTCTCTATCTCCTTCAGTTCTGCTCTGATCTTAGTTATTTCTTGCCTTCTGCTAGTTTTTGAATGTGTTTGCTCTTGCTTCTCTAGCTCTTTTAATTGTGATGTTAGAGTGTCAATTTTGATCTTTCCAGCTTTCTCTTGTGGTCATTTAGTGTTATAAATTTTCCTCTACACACTGCTTTAAATGTGTCCCAGAGATTCTGGTATGTTGTATCTTTGTTCTCATTGGTTTCAAAGAACATCATTACTTCTGCCTTCATTTCGTTATGTACCCAGTAGTCATTCAGGAGCAGGTTATTCAGTTTCCATGTAGTCGAGCCGTTTTGATTGAGTTTCTTAGTCCTGAGTTCTAGTTTGATTGCACTGTGGTCTGAGAGATATTGTGTCATAATTTCTGTTCTTGTACATTTGCTGAGGAGTGCTTTACTTCCAATTATGTGGTCAATTTTGGAATAAGTGTGATATGGTGCTGAGAAGAATGTATATTCTGTTGATTTGGGGTGGAGAGTTCTATAGATGTCTATTAGGTCTGCTTGCTGCAGAGATGAGTTCAATTCCTGGATATCCTTAACGTTTTGTCTTGTTGATCTGTCTAATGTTGACAGTGGGGTGTTGAAGTCTCCTATTATTATTGTATGGGAGTCTAAGTCTCTTTGTAAGTCTCTAAGGACTTGCTTTATGAATGTGGGTGCTCCTGTATTGGGTGCATATATATTTAGGATAGTTAGCTCTTCCTGTTGAATTGATCCCTTTACCATTATGTAATGGCCTTCTTTGTCTCTTTTGATCTTTGATGGTTTAAAGTCTGTTTTATCAGAGATTAGGATTGCAACCTGCTTTTTGTTGTTCTCCATTTGCTTGATGGATCTTCCTCCATGCCTTTATTTTGAGTCTATGTATGTCTCTGCATGTGAGATGGGTCCCCTGAATACAGCAAACTGAAGGGTCCGGTCTCTTTATCCAGTTTGCTAGTCTGTGTCTTTTAATTGGACCATTTTGGCCATTTACATTTAAGGTTAATATTATTATGTGTTAACTTGATCCTGCCATTATGATATTTAACTGGTTATTTTGCTTGTTAGTTGATGCAGTTTCTTCCTAGCCTCGATGGTCTTTACGTTTTGGCATGTTTTTGCAATGGCTGGTACCAGTTGTTCCTTTCCATGTTTAGGGCTTCCTTCAGGAGATCTTGTAAGCAGGCCTGGTGGTGACAACATCTCTAAGCATTTGCTTATCTGTAAAGGATTTTATTTCTCCTTCACTGATGAAACTTAGTTTGGCTGGATATGAAATTCTGGGTTTAAAATTCTTTTCTTTAAGAATGTTGAATATTGGCCCCCACACTCTTCTGGTGTGTAGAGTTTCTGCCGAGAGGTCTGCTGTTAGTCTGATGGGCTTCCCTTTGTGAGTTACCCGACCTTCCTCTCTGGCTGCCCTTAAGATTTTTTCCTTCATTTCAACTTCAGTGAATCTGGCAATTATGTGTCTTGGAGTTACTCTTCTCGAGGAGTATCTTTGTGGCTTTCTCTGTGTTTCCTGAATTTGAATGTTGGCCTGCCCTACTAGGTTGGAGAACTTCTCCTAGATGATATCTTCAATAGTGTTTTCTAACTTGGTTCCATTTTCCCTCTCCCTTTCAGGCACTCCAGTCAGACGTAGATTTGGTCTTTTTACATAATCTCATACATCTTGCAGGCTTTGTTCATTTCTTTTTCTTTTTATTCTTTAGATTTCTCTTTTCACTTCATTGCATTCATTTGATCCTCAATCGCTGATACTCTTTCTTCCAGCTGATCGAGTCAGTTACTGAAGCTTGTGCATTTGTCACGGATTTCTTGTGTCATGATTTTTATCGCTGTCAGTTCGTCTATGGTCTTCTCTGCATTGATTATTTTAGTTATCAATTCTTCCACTCTTTTTTCAAGAGTTTTAGTTTCTTTGTGCTGGGTACATAATTCCTCCTTTAGCTCTGAGAAGTTTGATGGACTGAAGCCTTCTTCTCTCATCTCATCAAAGTCATTCTCTGTCCAACTTTGATCCGTTGCTGGGGATGAGCTGTATTCCTTTGCAGGGGTACATGTGCTCTTATTTTTTGAATTTCCACCTTTTCTGCCCTGCTTTTTCCCCATTTTTGTGGTTTTATCTGCCTCTAGTCTTTGATGATGGTGACATACTGATGGGGTTTTGGTGTGGGTGTCCTTCCAGTTTGCTAATTTTCCTTCTAACAGTCAGGACCCTCAGCTGTAGGTCTGTTGGAGATTGCTTGAGGTCCACTCCAGACCATGTTTGCCTGGGTGTCAGCAGCAGAGGCTGCAGAAGATAGAATATTGCTGAACAGCGAGTGTACTTGTCTGATTCTTGCTTTGGAAGCTTCCTCTCAAGAGTGTACTCCACCGAGTGAGGTGTGGGTTGTCGGTCTACCCCTAGTGGGGGATGTCTCCCAGTTAGGCTGCTCAGGGGTCAGGGACCCACTTTAACAGGCAGTCCGTCCATTCTCAGATTTCCACTGCTTTCTTCAAAGGTGTCAGACAGAGTCATTTGCGTCTGCAGAGGTTTCTGCTGCTTTTTCTTTGTTGTTGTTGTTGATTAGCTCTGCCATGTTCCCCAGAGTTGGAGTCTACAGAGACAGGCAGGGCTCCTTAGCTCTGTGAGCTCCACCAAGTTCGAGCTTCCCAGCAGTTTTGTTAATTTACTTAAGCCTCAGCAATGGTGGGATCCCCTCCCCCAGCCTCACTGCTTCCTTGCAGTTGCATTGCAGACTGCTGTGCTAGCAATGAGCGAGGCTCCATGGGTGGGTGTGGGACCCTCCCAGCCAGAGGTGGTATATAATCTCCTGGTGTGCCCGTTTGCTAAGACCCTTGGTACAGCGCAGTATTGGGGTGGGAGTTACCCAATTTTCCAGGTATGGTGTGTCTCAGTTCTGCTGGCTAGAAAAAGGGATTCCCTTCCCCCTTGCACTTCCCAGGTGAGGCAATGCCTCACCCTGCTTCAGCTCTCTCTGGTTGGGCTGCAGCAGCTGACCAGCACTGATTGTCCAGCACTCCCTAGTGAGATGCATCCAGTACCTCAGTTGAAAATGAGAAATCACCTGCCTTCTGTGTTGCTTGCGTTGGAAGCTGGAGACCTGAGCTGTTCCTATTTGGCCATCTTGCTCCACCCAATCATAAATTTTAAACCTTCTTTCTAGTTTTTATCTGAGGATATTTCCTTTGTCACCATAGGCTTCAATGAGATCCAAAATATCCCTTCTCAGTTTCCCCAGAAACAAAGCTATAAAACTGATCAATGGAAAGAATCATGTAACTCTGTGAGATGAATTCACAAATAACAAAGTTTCTCAGAAAGTTTCTTTTTTTGTCTGAGGATAGTTCCTTTATCTCCATAATCTTCAATGCACTCTGAAATATCCCATTTTGGATAACAAAAAAATAGTGTTAGCAAACCTCTCAATGAAAAGAACAGTGTAACTCTGTGAGATGAATTCACACATCGCAAAAGAGTTTCTCAGGAAGCTCCTTTCTGGTTTTATCTGAGGATATTTCCTTCTTCACTATAGGCCTCACAGCGCCCCCAAGTATCCCTCTGGAGATTCCATGAAAACAGTGTTAGCAAATTGCTCCGTGAAAAGAAACATGTAACTCAGTGAGATGAATTCACACGTTAAGAAAACATTCTCAGAAAGATTCTTTCTAGTTTTTATCTGAGGATATTTCCTTAGTCATCATTTTCTTCAGTGCAATCCAAAGTATCCCTTCTCAGTTTACCCCAGAGCAGTGCTACCAGTCTGATCCAAGAAAGGGGTCATGTAAGTCAGTGAGATGAATTAACACATCACAAAGCGATTTCTCAGAAAGGTTCTTACTAGTTTTTATATGAAGATATTTCTTTTGTTACCATAAGTTTCAATCCACTCTGAAATATCCTATTAAAGATTCCAAGAAAACAGTGTTAACAGAATGGTAAATGAAAAGAACAGTGTAACTCTGTGATATGAATTCAAACATCACAAAGCAGTTTCTCAGAAAGCTTTTTTCTAATTATTATCTGAGGATGTTTACTTTTTCACCATAGGCCTTAATGCACTCCCAAATATATCTTTGCAGATTCCACGAAAACAGTGTTAGCACACAGCTCCATGAAAAAAAGGTGTAGCTCCATGATATGAATTCACACATCACCAAGAACTTTCTCAGAAAGCTTCTCTCTAGCTTTTATCTGAGGATATTTCCTTTGTCATCATAAGCTTCAAGGCCATCCAAAATATCACTTTTCAGATTTCCCAAAAGCAGTGCTCTCAAACTGAACAATGAAAAGAATCATGTAACTCTGTGAGATGAATTCACATGTCACCTAGTAGTTTCTCAGGAAGTTTCTTTCTATTTTTTTCTGAGAATATTTCCTTTTTCACAATAAGCTTCAGTGCACTCTGAAATATCCCATTGTAGATTCCAAGAAATCAGTGCTGGCAAACTGTTCAATGAAGACAACAGGGTAACTCTATGAGTTGAATTCGCACAGAAAAAAACAGTTTCTCAGAAAGCTTCTTTTTGTTTTTTCTCTGAGGATATTTTCTTTCTCATCATAGGCTTCATTGTGCTCCCAAATATCCTTTGGCAGACTCCACGAAAACAGTGTTATCAAACTCCACAATGAACAGAATGGTGTAACTCTGTGAAATGAATTCACAAATCACAAAGCAGTTTCTCAGAAAGCTTCTTTCTAGGCTTTGTCTAAGGATAATTCGTTTTTCTCTATAGGCCTCAATTCACGCACAAATATCCCTTTGCAGATTCCATGAAAACTCTGTTAGCAAACTGCACCATGAAGAAAAATGTATGTCTGTGAGATAAATTTACACATCACAAATAACTATCTCAGAAAGCTTCTTTCGAGTTTTTATCTGAGGATATTTCCTTAGTCACCATAGGCTTCAATGATATTCAAAGTATCCCCTCTCAGATTCCCCAAAACAGTGCTACCAAACTGATCCATGAAAAGAGTAACTCTGTGAAAGAGCTAACACACCTCAAAGCAGTTTCTCAGAAAGCTTCTTTCTAGTTTTTATATGAGGATATTTCCTTTGTCACCAAAAGCTTCAAAGTGCTCCGAAATATCCATTACAGATTCCAAGAAAACAGTGTCATCCAACAACGCAATGAAAAGAACAGTGTAACTCTCTGACAAGAATTCCCATCACAAAGAAGTATCAGAAAATTTCTTTCTAGATTTTGTCTAAGGCTATTTCATTTTTCACAATAAACTTCATTGCGCTCTGAAATATGCCATTGTAGATTCCAAGAAAATAGTGCTAGCAAACTGCTCAATGAAAAGAACAATGTAACACTGTGACTTGAATTCAAACATCACAAAGCAGTTTCTCAGAAAGCTTCTTTCTAGTTTTTCTTTGAGGATAATTCCTTTTTCACTATAGGCTTCAAGGTGCTCCCAAATATCCCTTTGTAGATTAAACGAAAACTGTGTTAGCATACTGCTCCATGAAATGAAAGGTGTAACTCTGTGAGATGAATTCACACTTCACAAAGAACTTTCTCAGATTACTTCTTTCTAATTTTCATATGAGGACATTTCCTTAGTCACCATAGGCTCCAATGAGGTCTAAAATATCCCTTCTCAGATTTTCCAAAAGGAGTGCAACCAAACTGACCCATGAAAAGGATTGTGTAACACTGTGAGATGAATTAACACATTCCAAAGCAGTTTCTCAGAAATCTTCTTTCTTGTTTTTATATGAGGATATTTCCTTTGTCACCATAAGCCTCAATGAGCTCCAAAATACGCCATTGCAGATTCCAAGAAAACAGTGATAACAAACTGCCCATTGAAAAGAACCGTGTAACTCTGTGAGATAAATTCACACATCTTAAAGAAGATTCTCAGAAAGCTTCTTTTTGGTTTTTTTATGAGGATATTTCCTTTGTCACCTTAGGCTTCAATGCACTCCCAGATATCCTACTGCAGATTTCACGAAAACTGTGCTATGAAACTGCACAATGAAAAGAATGTTGCCATTCTACTGGATGAATTCACACACCACAAAGCAATTTCTCAGAAAACTTCTTTATACATTTTATCTGACTATATTTTCTTTTTCACTATAGGCCCCAGTGAGCTCATAAATAACCCTTGGAAGATTCCACGAAAATTCTGTTAGCAATCTGCCCCATGAAACAAAGGTCTGTGAGATAATTTTACACATCACAAGGAATTACCTCAAAAACCTTCCTTCTATTTTTTATCCGAGGTTTTTTCCTTAGTCACCATAAGCTTCAATGTGATCCAAGGTATTTTTTCTCAGATTCCCCAAAACAGTGCTAACAAACTGAACCATGAAAAGAATAGTGAAACTCCATGAGAAGAATTAACACATCACAAAGTGGTTTCTCAGAAAGCTTCTGTCTAATTTTTATATGAGGATATTTCCTTTGTCACCATAAGCTTCAAAGCACTTTGAAATGTCCCATTGCAGATTCCAAGAAAACACTGTTATCAAACTATTCAATGAAAAGAACAGTGTAACTCTCTGAGGTGAATTTACACATCACAAAGCAGATTCTCAGAAAGCTTCATTCTAGTTTTTTTCTGAGAATGTTTCCTTTTTCACAATAAGCTTCATTGCACTCCGAAATATGCCATTGTAGATTCCAAGAAAACAGTGTTAGCCAACTGCTCCATGAAAAGGAGAGTGTAACTCTGTGACATGGATTCACACATCACAAAGCAGTTTCTCAAAAAACTTCTTTTTGGTTTTTATCTGAGGATATTTTCTTTGTCACCATTGGCTTCAATGTGCTGCCAAATATCCTATTACAGATTTCATGAAAACTGTGCTGTCAAAAGGCTCAATGAAAGAACAGTGTAATTCTGTGAGATGAATTCACAAATCGCAAAGCAGTTGCTCAGAAAGTTTTTTCTATTTTTTTTATAATATTTCTTTTTTCACTACAGGCCTCAATGCACTCGCAAATATCCCTTTACAGATTCCACGAAATCAGGGTTAGCAAACAGCTCCATGAAAAGAAAGCTGTAACCCTGTGAGATGAATTAGCACATCACAAAGAACTTTCTCAGAAAGCTTCCTTCTAACTTTTATCTGAGGATATTTCATTTGTCACCATAGGTTTCAAGGCAATCCTTAGTATCTGTTCTCAGATTCCCCAAAATCAGAGCTAACAAACAACCATGAAAAGAATCGTGTTACTCTGTGCACTGAATTCACAAATCAGAATTCAGTTTCTCAGAATATTTCTTTCTAGCTTTTGTCTGAAGATATTTACTTTTCACAATAAGCTTCAATGTGCCACAAAAATATCCCATCATAGATTCCAAGAAAACAGTGTTAGCAAACTGCTCAATGAAAAGAACAGTGTAATTCTGTGAGTTGAATCCACACATAAGAAAGTTTCTCAGAAACTTTCTTCTTGGTTTTTCTATGTGGGTATTTCCTTTGTTGCCATAAGCTTCAATGCACCCAGAAATATCCTTTTGCAGACTCCACGAAAACAGTGTTATCAAACGGCTCAAAGAAAAGGACGGTGTACCCCTGTGAGATTAATTCTCCCACCACAAAGCAGTTTCTCAGAAAGTGTCTTTGTAATTTTTATCTGATGATAGATATTTTCTTTTTCGCAACAGGCCTCAATATGCTCTCAAATATCTCTTCGCAGATTCCATGATAACAGTGTTAGCAAACTGCTCCATGAAAAGAAAGGTGTAACTCTGTGAGATGCATTCACACATCAAGAAGAAACTTCTCAGAAAGCTTCTTTCTAGTTTTAATCTGAGGATATTTCTTTAGTCACCATATTCTTCAATGCGATTCAAAATATCCCTTCTCAGTTTACCCAAAAACAGCACTACCAAACAGATCCATGAAAGTAGTAGTGTAAGTCAGTGAGATGAATTAACACATCACAAGGTGGTTTCTCAGAAAGCTTCTTACTAGTTTTTATATGAAGACATATCCTTTGCACCATATGTTTCAATGCACTCTGAGATATCACATTGCATATTCCAACAAAACAATGTTAGTAGGCTGCTAAATGAAGAGAATAGTGTAACTCTGTGAGATGAACTCATACATCACAAAGCAATTTCCCAGAAAGCTTCCTTCTAGTTATTATCTGAGGATATTTCCTTTTTCACCATAGGCCTCAATGCACTCCCAAATATACCTTTGCACATTCCACGAAAAGAGTATTAGCAAACTACTTCATGAAAAGAATGATGTAACTCTCTGAGATGAATTCACACATCACAAAGACCTTTCTAAGAATCCTTCTTTCTGGTTTTTAATCTGAGGATATTTCCTTTGTCACCATAGGCTTCAATGCGATCCAAAATATCCCATCTCAGATTCCCCAAAAACAGTACTACCAAACTACTCCATGAAAAGAGTCATATAACTCTGTGAGATGAATTCACAAATCACAAAGCAGTTTCTCAGAAAGCTTCTTTCTAGTTTTTGTCTGTGGATATTTCCTTTGTCACCGTAAGCTTCAATGTGCTCCAAAATTTCCCATTGTAGATCAAAAGAAAACAGTGTTAGCAAACTGCTTAATGAAAAGAACGGTGTAACTCTATGAGATGAAATATACAGCACAAAATCTCGTTTCTCAGAAACCTTCTTTTCGTTTTTTATCTGAAGATGATTCCTTTGTCACCATAGGCTTCACTGTGCTCCCAAATGTCCTATTGCAGATTCCACGAAAAAGGTGTTATCAAACTGCTTAATGAAAGAATGGTGTAGATCTTTGTAATAAATTCACACATCACAAAACACTTTCTCTGAAAGCTTATTTCTGGTTTTTATCTGAGGATATTTTCTTTTTCACCATAGGCCTCAATGCGCTCCCAAATATCACTTTACAAATTCCACAAAAAGAATGTTAGCACTCTGCTCTATGAAAAGAATAGTGTAACTCTCTGAAATGAATTCAAGCATTGCAAAGAACTTTTTCAGAAACCTTCTTTCTAGTTTTTATCTAAGGATATTTCTGTTGTCACCATAGGCTTCAATGCCATCCAAAATATCCCTTCAAAGTTTCCCCAGAAACGGTGCTATCAAACTGATTCATGAAAAGAATCATATAACTCTGTGAGATGAATTCGCAAATAGCAAAGCAGTTTCTCAGAATGTTTCTTTTTAGTTTTTGTCTAGGATATTTACTTTTTCACAATAAACTTCACTGTGCTCCAAAATATCATATCGTAGATTCTGGGAAAACAGTGTTAGCATACTGCTCAATGAAAGAACAGGGTAACACTGTGAGTTAAATTCACACATCACAAAGCAGTTTCTCAGAAAGTTTCTTTTTGGTTATTCTATGGGGATATGCCCTTTGTCACCATAGGTTCAATGCACTCCCATGTATCCTATAGCAGACACCATGAAAACCGTGTTATCAAATGGTTCAAAGTAAAGAATGGTGTAGCTCTGGGAGATGAACTCACCCATCACAAAGCAGTTTCTCAGAAAGCTTCTTTCTAGTTTTTATCTGACAATATTTTCTTTTTCACCATTGGCCTCAATGCACTCCCAAATATCCCTATGCAGATTCCATGAAAAGAGTGTTAGCAAACTTCTCCATGAAAGGAAATATGTAACACTGTGAGATGAATTCACACATCACAAAGAACTTTCTCAGAAAGCCTCTTTCTTGTTTTTATCTGAAGATATTTCCTTTATCACCATAGGCTTCAATGCGATCAAAAATATCCATTCTCAGATTCGCCAAAAACAGACATGTCAACTGATCCATGAAGAGAATAGTGTGATGAATTCACACATCACAAAACAGTTTATCAGAATGTTTCTTTCTACTTTTGGTCTGAGGATATTTACTTTTTCACATTAAATGTCAATGAGCTCCGAAATATCCCACCGTAGAATCCAAGAAAACAGTGTTAGAAAACAGCTCAATGAAAAGAACAGGGTAACTCGGTCAGTTGAATTCACACACCACAAAGCAGTTTCTCAGAAAGCTTCTTTTTGATTTTTCTATGGGGATATTTTCTTTTTCACCATAGGCTTTAATGTATTCAGGAATATCCTTTTGCAGACTCCAGGAAAACAGTGTTTTCAAAACACTCAAAGAAAAGAATGGTGGAGCTCTGTGAGATGAATTCACCCATCACAAATCAGTTTCCCAGAAAGCCTCTTTCTAGATTTAATCTGAGGATATTTCCTTTTTCACAATAGGCCTTATATCACTCCCAGATATCCGATTGTAGATTCCATGAAAACAGTGTTAACAAACTGCTCCATGAAAAGGAAGGTGTAACTCTGTGAGACGAACTCACACATCACAAATAACTTTCTCAAAAATTCTTTCTAGTTTTTATCTGAGGATATTTCCTTTGTCACCATTGGCTTCAATGGGATCCAAAATACGCCTTCTCAGATTCCCCAAAAACAGTGATATCAAACTGATCAATTGATAGCATCTTGTAACTCTGTGAGATAAATTCACAAACCACAAAGGAGTTTCTCAGAAAGTTTCTGGTTTTTGTCTGCAGATATTGAATTTTTAACAATAGATTTCAATGCACTCTGAAATATGCAAATGCACATTTCAAGAAAACAGAGTTAGCAAACTGCCCAATGAAAAGAACAGTGTAACTCTTTGAGTTGAATTCACACATCACTAAGCATTTCCTGAGAGAGCTTCTTTATCGTTTAACTATGAGGATATTTGTTTTTTCACTATAGGCCTCAAAGAGCTCACAAATATCCCTTTGCAGTTTCCATGAAAACTGTGATAGCAAACTGCTCCATGAAAAGAAAGGTGTATTTCTCTAAAATGAATTCACACATCACAAAAAACTTTCTCAGAAAGCTTCTTTTTATTTTTTATTTGAGGATATTTCCTTAGTCACCTTAGTCTTCAATGTGATTCTAAATATCCCTTCTCAGATTCCCCAAAAACAGTACTACCAAACTACTCCATGAAAAGAGTCATGTAACTCTGTGAGATGAATTTACAAGTCACAAAGGATTTTCTCAGAAAGCTTCTGTCTATTTTTTGTCTGAGGATAATTCCTTTTTCACCATTTGCCTGAAGGTGCTCGGGAATATCCCTTTGCAGATTCTACAAAAACAGTGTTAGCAAACTGCTCAATGAATAGAAAAGTGTAATTCTGTGAGATGAATTCACCCATAACAAACAGCTTCTTGGAAAGCGTCTCTCTAGTTTTTATATTAGGATATTACCTTTTTCACCATAGGCTTCAATGTGCGCCCAAATAACTCCTCTCAGACACCACAAAAACAGTGATGCAAAACTGCTCAATCAACAAAAAGTTTAAACTCTATGAGATGAATACACAAGTCACAAAACCATTTCTCGAAAAGCTTCTCTCCAGTTTTTATCTGAAGCTATTTCCTTTTCAACTGTAGGAATCTAGGAGCTTCTGAATATCCCTGTGCAGATTCCATAAAAACAGTGCTACCAAACTGCTCAAAGAAAACCAAGGTGTAACTCTGTGTGATAAATTCACCCATCACAAAGAAATTTCTCAGAAATGTTCTTTCTCATTTTTATCTCAGGATATTTCCTTTTCCACCATCGGCTTCCATGTGCTCCCAAATATCCCTTCACAGACACCACAGAAACAGTGATACCAAACTGCTCTCCCAACAGAAAGCTTTACCTCTATGAGATGAATGCACACATCACAATGGACTTATCAGAAACTTTCTATCCAGTTTTTACCTAAAGTTATTTCCTTTTTCAACATTGGCCTCTATCCACTCCCAAACATCCCTTTGCATATTCCACAAAACAGTGCTAACAAACTGTTCAATGAAGAGAAAGATATAACTATGTGAGTTGAATACACCCATCACAAAATACTCTCTCAGAAAGTTGCTTCCTAATTTTTATCTGTGCATATTTACTTTTCCACTGTAAACCTCAATGCACTTCAAAATATTCCTTCTAAGACAACACAAAAACAGTGATGCCAAAATGATCAATCAACAAAATGGTTTAACTCTACGAGTTGAATACACACATCACAAAGCAGTTTCTCAAAAAAAAATCTCTCAAGTTTTTATCTGCAGGTATTTCCTTTTTCACCAAACGCCTCTAAGAGCTCCTGAAAATCCCTTTGTAGATTCCCCACAAACAGTGCTACCAAACTGCTCAATGAAGACAAAGGTGTAACCGTAGGCTTCAATGCACTCAGAAATATCCTTTTGCAGACTCCACGAAAGAGTATAATGAAATGGCTCAAAGAAAGGAAGGGTGTAGCTCTGTGAGACGAATTCACCTATCACAAAGCAGTTTCTCAGAAAGCTTCTTTCTAGATTTAATATGAGGATATTTCCTTTTTCCCCGTAGGCCTCAATGCCATGTGTCCTTTGCAGATTCCGTGAAAACAGTGTTAGCAAACTGCTCCATGAACAGAAAGATATAACTCTGTGAGACGAATTCACACATCACAAAGAACTTTCTGTAAAAGCTTCTTTCTACTTTTTATCAGAGGATATTTCCATTGTCACCATAAGCTTCAATGCACTCCGAAATATCAGATTGCAGATTCCAAGAAAACAGAGTAGTAAGCAAACTGCTCAATGCAAAGAACAGTGTAACTCTGTGAGATGAATTCACACATCACATACAGTTTCTCAGAACGCATCTTTTTGGTTTTTATGTGATGATATTTCCTTTTTCACCCTAGGCATGAATGCGCTCCCAAATATCCCCAGCAGATTCCATGAAAACAGTGTTAGCAAACTGTTCCATGAAGAGAATCTTGTATCTCTGTGAGATAAATTCACACATTACAAAGAAGGTTCTCAGAACGATTCTTTCTGGTTTTTATCTGAGGATATATCCTTCATCACCCTAGGCTTCATTGTGATCCAAAATATCTCTTCTCAGATTCCCCAAAAACAGTGCTACCAAACTGCTCCATGAAAAGAATATTGTAACTCTGTGAGATGAATTCACACGTCACAAAAGTGTTTCTCAGAAAGCTTCTTTCTAATTTTTATCTGAGGATATTTCCATTTTTACTGTTTGCCTCAATGCACTCACTAATACCTCTTGCAGATTCCAGGAAAAAAGTGTTGCAAACTGGTTCACGAAAGGAAAGGTGTAAACCTGTGAGATGACTTCACACATCACAAAGCAGTTTCTCAGATAGGTTATTTTTGGTTTTGTGTGAGGATAATTCCATTGTCATCATAAGCTTCAAAGTGCACTGAAATATAGTATTGTAGATTCCATGAAAACAGTGTTATCAAACTGCTCAATGAAAACAAGTGTGTAACTCTCTGAGATGAATTCACACATCACTAAGTAGTTTCTCAACAAGCTTCTTTTTAGTTTTTATCTGAGGATATTTCCTTTGTCAGCATAGGTTTCAATGCAAAACAAAATATCCCTTCTCAGATTCCCCAAAAACACTATCAAACGGTTCTGTGAAAATAATGGTGTAGCTCTGTGAGATTAATTCACATATCTCAATGATGTTTCTCAGAAAGCTTCTCTCTAGTTTTTATCTAAGGATATTTCCTTTTTCACTGTAATCCTCAAGGCGTTCCCAAATATCCCATTGCAAATTAAATGAAAAAAGTGTTAGCAAACTTCTCAATGAAAAGAACGGTGTATCTCTCTAAGATGAATTAACACATCACAATGCAGTTTCACAGTAAGGTTCTTTTTGATTTTTATCTGAGGTTATTTCCTTTGTCAACGTAGGCTTCAATGTGTTCCTAAATATGCTATTGCAGATTCCACGAAATCAGTGTTATCAAAATGCTCAATGAAAACAATGTTGCAACTCTGTAAGATAAATTCACACATCACAAAACTGTTTCTCAGAAAAATACTTGCTAGTTTTTATCTGAGGATATTTCTTTTTTCATATAAGACTCAAAACACTCTGGATTATCCCATTGCAGACTCCATGAAATCAGTGTTAGCAAACTGCTCCAGGAAAGGAAAGATGTAGCGCTGTAAGATGAATTCACACATCACAAAGAAGTTTCCCAGAAAGCGTCTTCCTAATTTTTACCTGAGGACATTTTCTTTGTCACCATTGGCTTCAATGCACTCAAAAATATCCTGTTGCAGATTTGAAGAAAACAGTGTTAGGAAACATCTCAATGAATAGAACAGTACAGCTCTGTGAGATGAATTAACACATTGGAAAGCACTTTCTCAGAAACTGCTTTTAGGTTTTTATCTGAGGATATTTCCTTTGTCACCATAGACTTCAATATGCTCCCAAATATACTGTTGCAGATTCCACAAAAACAGTGTTATCAAACTGCTTAATGAAAAGAACGGTGTAACTCTGTGAGATGAATTCACAGATCACAAAGATCTTTCTCAGAAAGCTTCTTTCAAGATTTTATCTGAGGATATTTCTGTTGTCACCATAGGCATCAATGTGATCCCAAATATCCCTTCGCAGATTCCACAAGAAGAGGGCTACCAAACTGATCCATGAAAAAAATTGTGTAACCCTGTGAGATGAATTCACAAATCAAAAAGCAGTTTCTCAGAAAGATTCTTTCCCGTTTTTATCTCAGGATACTTCCTTTGTCACTATAGCCTTCAATGTGCTCCCAAATATCCTATTGCAGATTCCAAGAAAACATTGTTACCAAGCTGCTAAATGAAAAATGTTGTAACTCTGTGTGATGAAATCACACATTACAAAGAACTTTCTCAAAAAGCTTCTTTCTAGTTTTTATCTGAGGATATTTCCTTTGTCACCATAGACTTCAATGCTATCCAAATAATCACTTCTCAGATTCCCCAAAAACAGTATTACCAAACTGCTCCATGAAAAGCATCACGTAACTCAGTGAAATGAATTAACATATCAGAAAGCAGTTCCTCACAATGCTTCTTTCTAATTTGGCACAGTAGGCTTGAATGTGATCACAAATATCCCTTCTCACATTCCCCAAAACATTGCTACCAAACTGACCCAGGAAAAAAATCGTGTATCTCGGTGAGATGAGTTAAAACATCACAAAGCTGTTACTCAGAAAGCTTTCTTCCAGTTTTCATATGAGGATATTTCCTTTGTCACCATAAGCTTCAATGTGCTCCGAAATATCCCATTGCAGATTCCAAGAAAATAGTGTTAGCAAACTGCTCACTGAAAACAACAGTATAACTCTGTGAGATGAATTCACAGATCACAAAGCAGTTTATCAGAAAGCTTCTTTCTAGTTTTTATCTGAGGATATTTCCTTTTTCACCATAGCCATCAATGCACTCCCAAATATCCCATTGCAGATTCCAAGAAAACAGTGTAATCTACTCCATGAAAAAAATTTGTAAATCTGGCAGATGAATTCACACATCACAGAAAAATTTCTCAGAAAGCTTCCTTCTAGTTTGTATCTGAGGATATTTCCTTTCTCACCATAGGCTTCAATGTGATCCAATTTATACCTTCCCAGATACCCCAAAACAGTGCTACCAAACTGCTCCTTGAAAAGAATCATGTAACTCTTTGAGATGAATTCACAAGTAAAACAACAGTTTCTCAGAATGCTTGTTTTGATTTTTATCTGAGGATATGCCCTTTGTAACCATAGGCTTCAATGCGCTCCCAAATATCCCAATGCAGATTCCATGAATACAGTGTTATCAAATAGCTCAATGAAAAGGATGGTGTAATTCCGAGGCAAATTCACACATTAAAAAGCAGTTTCTCAGAAAGCTTATTTCTTGATTTTATCTGAGGATGTTTCCTTTGTCACCATAGGCTTCAATGAGATTCCAAATATCCCTTCTCAGGTTCCCCAAAAGCAGTGTTAACAAGCTGATCCATTAAAACAAACATGTAACTCTGTGAGATGAATTCACAAATCACAGATGAGTTTCTCGGAAAGATTCTTTCTAGTTTATATCTGAAGATATTTCCTTTGTGACTATAGGCTTCAATGTGCTCCAAAATATCCTATTGCAGGTTCCATGAGAACAGTGTTAACAAACTGCTAAATGAAAAGAATGGTGTAACCCTGTGAGATGAATTCACACATCATGATGCAGTTTCTGAGAAAGCTTCTTTCAAGTTTTTATCTGAGGATATTCCCTTTTTCATTATAGGCCTCAATGTGCTCCCAAGTCTTCCTTTGCAGATTCCACGATAACAGTTTTGGGAAACTGCGCCATAAAAAAAAAAAGGTGTAACTCTGTGAGGTGAATTCACACATCACAGAGAACTTTCTTGGAAAGCTTCTTTCTAGTTTTTAACTGATGATATATATTTGGTCCCCATTGGTTCAATGTGATCCAAAATATCCCTTCTCAGATTCCCCAAAAACTGTGCTAACAAACTGCTCCATGAAAAGAATCATGTATCTCTGTGAGATGAATTAAAACACTCAAAGTGTTTCCTCAGAAAGTTTCTTTCTAGTTTTTATATTAGGGTATATCCTCTGTCACTTTAAGCTTCAACGTGCTTTGAAATATCCCTTTGGAGATTCCACGAAAACAGTGTTAGCAAATTGCTCAATAAAAATGATGGTGCATCTCTTTCAGATGGATTCCCACATCACAAAGCAGTTTCTCAGAATGCTGCTCTTTGGTTTTTATCTGAGGATTTTCTTCTCTCACCATATGCTTCAATGCGCTTCCAAATATCCTTATAGCTTATCCCACAAAAACAGTGTTATCAGACTGCTCAATTTGAAGAACGGTGTACCTCTGTGAGTTGAGTTCACACATTAACAAGAACTTTTTCAGAAAGCTTCTTTCTAGTTTTTATCTGAGGATATTTCCTTTTCACCATAGGCTTCAATGTGATCCAAAATATCCCTTCTCAAATTCCCCAAAAACAGTGCTACAAAACTGATCCATGAAAAGAATGATGTAACACTGTGAGATGAATTAAAACACCTCACAAAGCGGTTTCTCAGAAAGCTTCTTCTTAGTTTTTATATGAACATATTTCTTTTGTCATCATAAGCTTCAAAGGGCTCCAAAATATCCCATTTGAGATTCCAAGAAAATTGGGTTACTAAACTGCTCAATTAAAAGAACAGTGTAAACCTGTAAGATGAATTAACACATCACAAAGCAGTTTCTCATAATGGTTCTTTCTAGTTTTTATCTGTGGATATTTCCATTTTCACCATAGGCATCAATGTGCTCCCAAATATCCCATTGCAGATTCCAAGAAAACAGTTCTTGTAAACTGGTCCAAGAAAAGAAAGGTGACAAATCACAAAGCAGTTTCTCAGGTACCTTCTTTCTTGATTTTATCTGAGGATATTTCCTTTGTCACCCTAGGATTCAATGCAATCAAATTAATACCTTGTCAGATACCCCAAAAACAGTGCTACCAAAATTCTCCATGAAAAGAATCATGTAGCTCTGTGAGATGAATTCAGAAATGAAAAAAAACGTTTCTCAGAAAGCTTGTTTTTGTTTTTATCTCAGGATATGTCAATGCACTCTCAAATATTATATGGCAGATTCCATGAAAACAGTGTTATCAAAGGGCTCACAGAAAAGAACGGTGTAATTCTGTGAGATGAATTCACAAATTGCAAAGCAGTTTCTCAGAAATCTTTCTAGTTTTCATCTGAGGATATTTCCATTTTCACTATGGGACTTTATGTTCTCCCAAATATCCCTTTGCAGATTCCATGAAAACAGTGTTAGCAAACTACTCCATGAAAAGAAATGTGTAACTTTGTGAGATGAATTCACACATCACAAAGAACTTTCCAGAAAGCTTCTTTTTAGTTTTTATCGCAGGATATTTCCTTAGTCACCATAGGCTTCAATGCAAACCAAAATATCCCTTCTCAGTTTCCAAAAAAATGGTGTTACCAAACTGATCTGTGAAAACAATCATGTAACACTGTGAGATGAATTAACACCTCACAAAGTGGTTTCTCAGAAAGCTTCTTTGTAGTTTTTATATGAAGATATTTCCTTTGTCACCGTAAGCTCAAGGTGCTCTGAAATATGCAATTGCAGATTCCAAGAAAACAGTGTTAGTAGACTACACAATGAAAAAACAGTGTAACTCTCTGAGATGAATTCACATATCTCAAAGCAGTTTCTCAGAAAGCTTCTTTCTAGTTTTTATTTCAGGATATTTCTTTCTTCAATATAGACTTCGATGCATTCCCAAATATCCCTTTGCAGATTCCATGAAAAGAGTGTTAGAAAACTCTTCCATGAAAAGAAATTTGTAACTCTGTGAGATGAATTCACACATCACAAAGAACTTTCTCAGAAACCTTCTTTCTATTTTTTATATGAGTATATTTCCTTTGTCACCATAGGCTTGTATGCAACCAAAATATCCTTTTTCAGATTCCCCAAAAACAGTGCTAACCGACTGATCCATGAAAATAATCATGGCATACTGTGAGGTAAATTAACACATCATGAAGTAGTTCATCAGAAAGCTTCTTTCTAGTTTTTATAGGAGGATATTTCCTTTGTCACCATACGCTTCAATGCGATCCAAATTAACGCTTCTCAGATTCCCCAAAAACAATTCTACCAAACTGTTCCATGGAAAGTATCATGTACATCTCTGAGATAAATTCACAAATCACAAAGCAGTTTCTCAAAAAGATTCATTCTATATTTTATCTGAGGATATTTCTTTTTTTTTTTTTTACTGTGGATGACCATGTGCTCCCAAATATCCCTTTACAGATTCCACTAAAACAGTGTTAGCAAACTGCTCCATGAAAAGGAAAGGTTTATCTCTGTGACATGAATTCACACATCACAAAGAAGTTTGTCAGAAAGCTTTTTTCTAGTTATTAGCTGAAGATATTTCCTTTGTCACCATAGGTTTCAACGGAATACATAATATCGCTTCTAAGATTCACCAAAAACAATGCTACCAAATTGTTTCTTGAAGGAAATAATGTAACTCAGTGAGATGAATTCAGAAATCACAAAACAGTTTCTCAGAAAGCTTCTTTCTAGTTTTTGTCTGAGGATATTTCCTTTTTTACCATAAGCTTCCATGTACTCTGAAATATCCCATTGCAGATTCCAAGAAAACAGTGTTAGCAAACTGCTCAGTGAAAAGAATAGTGTAACTCTGTGAGATGAATTCACAGCTCACAAAGCAGTGTCTTAGAAAACTTCTCTTCTGTTTTTACCTGAGGATATTTCCTTTGTCAACATTGGCTTCAAAACGCTCACAAAAATCGTATTGCAGATTCCACGAAAACCGTGTTAGCAAACTGCTCCATGAAAAGAATGGTGTAGCACTGTGGAATGAATTCACACACCTCAAAGGTGTTTCTGAAAGAGCTTCTTTCTAGTTTTTATCTGAGGATATTTCCATTTTCACTATAGTCCTTTATGCACTCCCAAATATTCATTTGCAGATTCCATGAAAACAGTGTTAGCAAACTACTCCATGAAAAGAAGGTGTAACTCTGTGAGATGAATTCACACATCACAAAGAACTTTCTCAGAAAGTTTTTTTCTAGTTTTTATCTGAGGATATTTCCTTAGTCACCATAGGCTTCAATGCAATCCAAAATATCCCTTCTCAGTTTCCCCAAAAATGGTGCTACCAAACTGATCTATGAAAAGAAGCGTGTAACACTGTGAGATGAATTAACACCTCACAAAGCGGTTTCTCAGAAGCTTCTTTGTAGTTTTTAAATGAAGATATTCTTTGGTCACCATTAGCTTCATGCACTCCTAAATATCCCATTGCAGATTACAAGAAAACAGTGTTAGTAGACTACTCAATGAAAAGAACAGTTTAACTCTGTGAAATGAATTCACACATCTCAAAGCAGTTTCTCAGAAAGCTTCTTTCTAGTTTTTATCTGAGGATATTTCTTTTTTCACTGTAGACCTCAAAGCACTCCCAAATATCCCTTTGCAGATTCCACGAAAACAGTGTTAGCAAACTCCTCCATGAAAAGAAATTTGTAACTATGTGAGATGAATTCACACATCACAAAGTATTTTCTCAGAAACCTTCTTTCTATTTTTTATCTGAGTATATTCCTTTGTCACCATAAGCTTCTATGCAATTCAAAATATCCTTTCTCAGATTCCCCAAAAGCAGTGCTTACAGACTGATCCATGAAAATAATTATGTCACGCTATGAGATAAACTAACACATCTCAAAGCAGTTTCTCAAAAAGCTTTCTGGTTTTCATAGGAGGATATTTCCTTTGTCACCATACACTTCAAAGCGATCCAAAATATTGCTTCTCAGATTCCCCAAAAACAGTGGTACCAATCTTCTTGAAAAGGATCGTGTACTTCTGTGAGATGAATTCACAAATCACAAAGCAGTTTCTCAGAAAGTTTCATTCTGCTTTTTATCTGAGGATATTTCTTTTTTTACTATGGACCACCATGCACTCCCAAATATCCCTTTGCAGATTCCAGGAAAACAGTGTTAAAAAACTGCTCTATGAAAAGAAAGGTGTAACTATGTGAGATGAATTCACACAACACAGAGAATTTTCTCAGAAACTTTCTTTCTAGTTTTTATCTAAGGATATTTCCTGTGTCACCATATGCTTCAATGCAATCCATCATATCCTTTCTCAGATTCCCCCAAAACAGTGCTAACAGACTGATCCTGGAAAAGAATCATGTAAGTCTGTGATGAATTCACTCATCACAAAGAAATTTCTCAGAAAGCTTCCTTCTAGTTTGCATCTCAGGATATTTCCTTTTCCACCATTGGCTTCCATGCGCTCCCGAATTGCCCTTCTCAGACACCACAAAAACAGTGATGTCAAACTGCTCTCTAAACAGAAAGCTTCACCTCTATAAGATGAATGCACACATCACAAAGGAGTTATCAGAAATTTTCACTCCAGTTTTTACCTGAAAATATTTCCTTTTTCAACCATCACCTCTATCCACTACTGAATATCCCCTCGCATATTTCACAAAAACAGTGTTACCAAACTGCTCAATGAAAAGAAAGATTTAACTCTGTGAGATGAATTCACCCATCACAAAACAGTCTCTCAGAAAGCTTCTTTCTAGATTTTATCTGAGGGTATTTCTTTTTTGACCATAGGCTTCTCTGCACTCCAAATATTCCCTTGTAGATTCCACAAAAACAGGGTTAAAACACTGCTCAATGAAAAGTGTGGTTTACTTATTGGAGATGGACTGATGCATCACAAAGATATATTTTGGAAAACTCCTTTTCAGTTTTATATGTGCATGTTTACTTTTCCACCATTAGACTCAATGGGCTCCCAAATATCCCTTCTCAGACACCACAAAAACTGTGATGCCAAACATCTCAATCAACAAAATAGTTTATCTCTATGAGATGAATACACACATCACAAAACACCTTCTCAAAAGCCTTGTCTCCAGATTTAACTGAAGATATTTCCTTTTTCAACATAGGCCTCCATTGCTCCTGAAAATCTCCGTTAAGATTCCCCAAAAACAGTGCAACCAAACTGCTCCATGAAAAGAAAGGTGTAACTGTGAGGCGAATTCACACATCACAAAGAACTTTCTCAGAAAGTTTCTTTCTTGTTTTTATCTGAGGATATTTCCTTTGTCACCATAGGCTTCAATGTGATCCAAAATATCCCTTCTCAATTCCCCAAAAACAGTGCAACCAAACTGCTCCATGCAAAGAAAGGTGTAACTCTTTGAGATGAATTCAAAAATCCCAAAGCAGTTTCTCAGGAAGCTTCCTTCCAGTTTTTGTCTGAGGATATTCCCTTTGGAACCATAGGCTTCAATACGCTATGAAATATCCCATTGCAGATTCCAAGAAAACAGTGTTAGCAAACTGCTCAATGAAAAAAAAGGTGTAACTCTGTGTCATGAATTCACACGTCTCAAAGCAGTTTCTCAGAAAGCTTCTTTCTAGTTTTTCTCTGAGTATATTTCCTTTTCCACCATAGGCCTCAACGTGCTCCCAAATATCCCTTTGCAGATTCCACGAGGACCATGTCAGCTAACTGTTCCATGAAAAGAAAGGTGTAAATCTGTGAGACAAATTGATACATCACAAAGAATTTTCCCAGAAAGCCTCTTTCTAGATTTTATCTGAGGATATTTCCCATGTCACATGAGGCCTCAATTTGATCCAAAATATCCCGTCAGATTCACCCAAAACACTGCTTCCAAACTGATCCATGAAAAGAATCGTGTCATTCTGTGAGATGAATTCAGACAACACAAAACAGTATCTCAAAAAGATTCTTTTTGTTTTTTATCTGAGGATATTTCCATTTTCACCATATTCTTCAATGCGCTCCCAAAAATTGTATTGCAGATTCCACCAAAACAGTGTTATCAAGCTGCTCAATGAAAAGAGCAGTGTAACTCTTTGAGATGAATTCATACGTCACAAAGGAGTTTCTCAGAAAGCTTCTTTCTAGTTTTTATGTGAGGATATTTCTTTTTTTACTATAGGCCTCTATGCGCTCCCAAATATCACTTTGTACATTCCATAAAAACATGGTTAGTAAACTGCACCATGAAAAGAAAGGCGTAACTCTGTGAGATGAATTCTCACATCACAAGAACTTTCTTAAAATGCTTCTTTCTAGTTTTTATCTGTGAGTATTTCCTTAGTCACCATAGGCTTCAATGCGAAACAAAATATTTCTTTTCAGTTTCCCCAAAAACAGTGCTACCAAAGTGATAAATGAAAAGAATTGTGGAACTCTCTGAAATGAATTAACAAATCTGAAAACAGTTCTCAGAAAGCTTCTTTATAGTTTTTAATCAGAATAAATTATTTGTCACCAAATCACAAAGCACTTTCTTAGAAAATTTCTTTCTAGCTTTTGTCTGAGGATTTTTCCTTTTCATAATAAGTTTCAGTGTACTCCAAAATATCCCATTGCAGATTTCAAGAAAACTGTGTTTGCCAACTGCTCAGGGAACAAAACGGTGTAACTCTGCGAGCTGAATTCACACATCACAATGTGGTTTCTCAGAACGTTTCTTTCCAGTTTTTCATTGAGAATATTTCTTTTTTCACTATAGGCCTCAATGCACTCCCAACTATCCCTTTGCAGATTTCATGAAAACAGCGTTAACAAACTGCACCATGTAAAGAAAGGCGTAACTCTGTGAGATGAAATCACACATTACAGAGAACTTTCTCAGAATGATTCTTTCTAGGTTTTATCTAGGGATATTTCCTTTGTCACCATAAGCTTCAATGTGCTCCGAAATATCTCATTGCAGATTCCAAAAAAACAGGATTAGCAAACCACACAATAAAAAGAACAGTATAACTGAGTGTGATGAATTCACACAACAAAAAGAAGTTTCTCATAAAGCTTCTTTCCAGTTTTTCTATGAGGATATTTCCTTTTTCACCATAGACCTCAATGAGCTCCCTAATATCCCTTTGCAGATTCCAAGAAAACAGGATTAGCAAACCGCACAATGAAAAGAACAGTATAACTGAGTGTGATGAATTCACACAACACAAAGCAGTTTCTCACAAAGCTTCTTTCTAGTTTTTCTATGAGGATATTTCCTTTTTCACCATAGACCTCAATGAGCTCCCAAATATCCCTTTGCAGATTTCACAAAAACAGTGATAGCAAACTGCTCCATGAAAAAAAGGTGTAATTCTGTGAGATGAATTCTTTCTAGTTTTTATATGAGTGTATGTTCTTTGTCATCAAAAGCTGCAATGCAATACGAAATATCCCATTGAAGATTCCAAGAAAAGAGTGTTAGCAAATTGTTGAATGAAAAGAACAGTGTAACCCTGTGAGATGAATTCACACATCACAAAGCAGTTTCTCAGAAGGTTCTTTTTGTTTTTTATTTGAGGATATTTTACTTGTCACCACAGGTTTCAATGCGATCCAAAATATCCCTTCTCAGATTCCCAAACACAGTGCTACCAAACTCATCCATGAAAAGAAGCATGTAACTCTGTTTGATGAATTCACAAACCACAAAATAGTTTCTCAGAAAGCTTCGTTCTAATTTTTATATGAGGGTATTTCTTTTGTAACCCTAAGATAAAAATGCACTCCAAAATATCACTTTGGGGATTCCAAGAAAACAGTGTTAGCAAACTGCTCAATGAACAGAACAGTGTAACTCTGTTAGATGAATTCACACATCACAAAACAGATTCTCAGAAAGCTTCTTTTGACTAATGTGAGGATATTTCCTTTGTCACCATAGGGTTCATGCACTCCCAAATATCCTACTGCAGATTCCTCGAAAATAGTGTTATCGAACTGCTCCAATGCAAAGAACGGTGTAACTCTGTGAGATGAATTCACACATCACAAGGCTGTTTCACAGAAAGCTTCTTTGTAGTTTTTCTGTGAGTATATTTCCTTTTTCACTATAGGCCTCACTATGCTCCCAAGTATGCCTTTGCACATTCCACGAGAACAGTGTTAGCAAGCTGCTCTATGAAGAGAAAGTAGTACCTCTGTGAGATGAATTCATGCATCACAAAGAAGGTACTCAAAGAGCTTCTTTCCAGTTTTTATCTGAGTATATAGCCTTCATCACCATAGGCTTCAATGCGATATAAAATATCCCTTCACACTTTCCCAAAAAACTGCTACCAAACTGCTCCATGAAAAGAAAGGTGTAGCTCTCTGACAGGAATTCACAAAGCACAAAGCAGTTTCTCAGAAAGCTTCTTTCTAATTTTTGTCTGAGGATATTCCTTTTTCACCATAGGCCTCAATGAGCTCAGGAATACCCCTTTGCAGATGCCATAAAAATAGCATTAGCAAACTTCTCAATGAAAAGAACAGTGTAACTCTGTGAGATTAATTCACACATTACAAAAGAGTTTATCAGAAACTTACTTTCTAGTTTTCATCTGAGGATTTTTCCATTTCACCATAGGATTCAATGCTTTCCAAAATATCCCTTCTCAGATTCCCAAAAGAAGTGCTATCAAACTGAACCATAAAAAGAATCATGTAACTCTGTGAGATGAATTATCACATCACATAGCGGTTTCTCAGAAAGCTTTTTTCTACTTTTTATATGAAGATATCTCCTTTGTCACCAAAAGCTTCAATGCGCTCCAAGATATCCCATTGCAGATTCCAGGAAAAGAGCATTAGCAAACTTCTCAGTGAAAAGAATAGTGTAACTCTGTGAGATGAATTCACACTTCACAAAGTAGTTTCTCAGAAAGATTCCTTCTAGTTTTTGTCTGAAGATTTTTCCTTTTCACCATATGCCTCAATGTGCTCCCAAATATCCCTATTCATATTCCACAAAAACAGTATTTACAAACTGCTCCATGAAAGGAAAGAGGTAACGCTGAGACACGTATTCACACATCACAAAAAACTTTCTCAGAAAGCTTCTTTCTAGTTTTTATCTGAAGATATTTCCTTTTTCACCATATTCATCAATGCTCTTGTGAATATCTCATTGCAGATTCCAAAAAAAAGTGTTAGCAGACTCCTCAATGAATATAATGATACAACTCTGTGAGATGAATTTAGCAAACTGTTCCATGGAATGAAAGGTGTAACGTAGTGTGATGAATACACAAGTCACAACGCAGTGTCTCAGAAAGCTTCTTCCTAGTTTTTATCTGAGGATATTTCCTTTGACACCATAGGCTTCAGTGTGATCCAATGTATCCCTTCTCAGATTCCCCAAAAACAGTGCTACAAAACTCATCCATGAAAAGTATCGTGTAGCTCTGTGAAATGAATTAACACATCACAAGATGGTTTCTCATAAAATTTCTTTCTAGTTTTTATATGAGGGTATTTCGTTTGCCACCATAAGCTTAAAAATGTACTCCAAAATAACCTATTGCAGATTCCAAGAAAACAGGGTTAGCAAACTGCTTAATGAAAAGAACAGTGTCACTCTGTGAGATGAATTCACACATCACAAAGCAATTTCTAAGAAAACCTGTTTTTGGTTTTTATCTGAGTATATTTCCCTTGTCATCATAGGCTTCAAGTCGCTACCATAGATCCTGTCACAGATTCCAAGAGAACGTTGTTAGGAAACTACTCCATGAAAAGAAATGTGTTACTCTGTGAGATGAATTCATACATCACAAACCAGTTTCTCAGAAAGCTTCTTTCTAGTGTTTATATGAGGGTATTTCCTTTGTCATCATGAACTTCAATGCATTCTCAAATATCCCATTGCAGATGCCAAGAAAACAGTGTTAGTAATCTGCTCAATGAAAAGAACAGTGTAGCTCTGTGGTATGAATTCAAAAAATCACAAAGTAGTTTCTGAGACAGCTTCTTTCTAGTTTTTGTCTGAGGATAGTTCCTTTTCCACGAAAACAGTGTTAGGAAACTTCCAATGAAAATAATGGCGTAACTCTGTGAGATGAATTCACACATAACAAAGCAGTTTCTCAGAGAACTTCTTTCTATGTTTATCTCCCGATAATTCCTTTGTCATCATAGGCTTCAATGCGATCCAAAATATCCCTTCTCAGATTCCCCAAAAACAGTGCAACCAAATTGCTCCATGAAAAGAAAGGTGTTACTCTGTGAGATGAATTCACTAATCAGAAAGCAGTTTCTCAGAAAGTTATTTTGGTTTTATCTGAGGAAAATTCCTGTGTCACCATAGTCCTCAATGCGATTAAAAAATCCCTTCTCAGATTCCCCAAAAACAGTGCTACAAAACTGATTCATGACAAGAATCGTGTAACTCTGTGAGATGAATTAACACATCACAAAATGATTTCTCAGAAAGCTTCTATCTAGTTTTCATATGAGGGTATTTTCTTTGTCTCCATAAGCTTAAAATGTGCTCCAAAATATCACATTGCAGATTCCAAAAAAACAGTTTTAGCAAACTGCTCAATGAATAAAACAGTGTAACTCTGTGAGATGAATTCACACGTAACAAAGCAGTTTCTCAGAGAACTTCTTTCTAGTTTTTGTGTGAGGATATTTTCTTTGTCACCATTGGTTTCAATGTATTCTGAAATATCCCAATGCAGGTTCCAAGAAAACAGTGTTGACAAACTCCTCAATGAAAAGAACAGTGTAACTCTGTGAGAATAATTCACACATCACAAAGCTGTTTCTCAGAAAGTTCATTTTGGTTTTTTTCTGAGGATATTTCCTTTGTCACCATAGACTTCAATGCGATCCAAAACATCCCTTCTCAGATTCCACAAAAACAGTTACAAAACTGACCCATGAAAAGAATCGTGTAACTCTATGACATGAATAAACACATCACAAAATGGTTTCTCCGAAAACTTCTTTCTACTTTTCATATGAGGGCATTTCCTTTGCCACCACAAGCTTAAAATGCACTTGAAAATATTCCATTGCATATTCAAAAAAATAAAAAGTTAGTAAACCGCTCAACAAAAAGAGCAGAGTAATTCTGTGAGATGAATTCACATGTTACAAAGTGGTTTCTCAGATAGCTTCTAGTTTTGATCTGAGGATACTTCGTTTTTCACCATAGGCCTCAATGCACTCCCAAATATCCCTTTGTACTTTACACGGAAACAGTTTTAGCAAACTACTCTATGAAAAGAAGGGTGTAACTCTGTGAGATGAATTCACACATCATAAAGCAGTTTCTCAGAAAACTCCTTTCTCGTTTTTATCTGAGGATATTTCCTTTTTCACCGTAGGCCACAATGCCCTCCCAAATATCACTTCACAGATTCCATGAAAAGATTGTAAACAAACTGCTCCATGAATAAAAAGGTGTAACCTTGTGAAGTGAATTCAAACATCATGAAGAAGTTTCTCTGAAAGCTTTTTCCTCGTTTTTACCTGAGGATATTTTCTTTGTTACCTTAGGCTTCAATGCAGTCCAAAATATCCCTTCTCAGATTCCCCAAAACAGTGTTATCAAACTGCTCCATGAAAAGAATGGTGTAATACTTTGAAGTGAATTCATGCATCACAAAGCAGTTTCTCAAAAAGCTTCTTTCTAGTTCTTATCTGAGGATATTTCCTTTTTCACCACAGACAACAATGCACTTGGAAGTATCCCTCTTCAGATTCCATGATAACCGCTCAGAGACAGCAAAGTCCTCCACGAAAAGAAACGTGTAACTTTGTGAGTTGAATTAACATAGGGGACACAAAGCAGTTTCTAAGAAAGCATCTTTCCAGTTTTTATATGAGGATATTTCCGTTGTCACCATAGGCTTCAATGTGATCCAAAATATCCCTTCTCAGATTCCCCAAAAACACTGCTACCAAACTGTTCCATGAAAAGAATTGTGTACCAATGTCGCATGAATTAACACACCACAAAGCAGTTTCTCAGAAAGCTTTTTTCTAGTTTTTATATGATATTATTTAATTTGTCACCATAAGCAGGATTGCACTCAGAAATATCTCATTGCAGATTCCAAGAAATCAGTGTTGGCAAACTACTCCATGAAAAGAAAGGTGTAACTCTGTGAGATGAATTCACAGACAAGAAAGAAGTTTCTCAGACAGCTTCTTTCTAGTTTTTATCTGAGGGAATTTCCTTTGTCACCATAGGCTTCAATGTGATCCAAAACATCCCATCTCAGATTCCTCAAAAACAGTGCTACCAAACTGATCCATGAAAAGAATCGTGTAACTCTGTGAGATGAATTACCACACCACAAAGATGTTTCACGCAAAACTTCTTTCTAGTTTTTTTAAAGGATATTTCCTTTGTCAAAATAAGCTTCAATGCACTCTGAAATATCCCATTGCAAGTTCCAAGAAAACAGTGGTTGCAAATTGCTCAATGAAAAGAACACTGTAACTCTGTGGGATGAATTCACACATCACAAAGCAGTTTCTCAGAAAGCTTCTTTCTAGTTATTATATGAGGATATTTCCTTTTTCTCTATAGGCCTCAATGCTCTCCCAAATACCCCATTGCAGATTTCACAAAATCAGTGTTAGCAAACTGCTCCATGGAAAGAAAAGTGTAACTCTGTGAGATGAA
>NC_045452.1:67021751-67088830 GCF_002776525.5 Piliocolobus tephrosceles
TTAGCAAACTGCTCCATGGAAAGAAAAGTGTAACTCTGTGAGATGAAATCACACATCACAAAGCAGTTTCTCTGAAAGCTTCTTTCTCATATTTATCTGAGGATATTTCCTTAGTAACCATAGGCTTCAATGCAATCCAAAATATCCCTTCTCAGATTCCCCAAAAACAGCGTTACAAAAATTCTTGATGAAAAGAATCTTGTATCCCTGTGAGACGAATTAACACATCACAAAGTGGTTCCTCAGAATGCTTCTTTCTAATTTTTATATGAGGATATTTCATTTGTTACCACAACCTTCAAGGTTCTCCAAAATATCCCATTGCAGTTTTCAAGAAAACAGTGTTAGCCAACTGCTCAATGAAAACAAAAATGTAACTCTGTGAGATATATTCACACATCAGAAAGCAGTTTCTCAGGAGGCTTCTTTCTTTTTTTTATCTCAGGATATTTAACTTTTCACTATACACCTCAATGTGCTCCCAAATATCACTTTGCAGTCTCCATGAAAAGAGTGTAAGCAAGCTGCACCATGAGAAGAAAGGTGTAAATCTGTGAAATGAATTCACACACAACAAAGAACTTTCTCAGAAAGCTTCTTTCTAGTTTTTAATCTGAGGATATTTCGTTTGTCACCATAAGCTTCAATACGACCCAAAATATCCCTTCTCAGAATCCCCCAAAACACTGCTAGCAAACTGCTCCATGAAAAGAATCGTGTAACTCTGTGAGATAAATTAACATATCACAAAGTGGTTTCTCAGAAAGGGTCTTTATGGCTTTTGTCTGAGGATATTTACTTTGTCACCATAAGCTTCTATGCACTCTGAAATATCCCATTCCAGATTCCAAGAAGACAGTGTTAGGAGACTGCTTAATGAAAATCACAGTGTAACTCAGTGAGATAAATTCGCACATCACTAAGTAGTTTCTCAGAAATATTCTTTCTAGTTTTTATCTGAGGATATTTAATTTTTCACCGTAGGCTTCAATGCTCTCCCAAATATCCCATTGCAGATTCCACGAAATCTGTGCTATCAAACTGCTCCATGAAAAGAAAAGTGAATCTCTGTGAGATGAATTCACACATCACCAAGAACTTTCTCAGAATGCTTCTTTCTAATTTTTATCTAAGGATATTTCCTTTGTCACCATAGGCTTTGATGTGATCCAAAATATCCCTTCTCAGATTCCCCAGAAACACTGCTACCAAACTGTTCCATGAAAAGAATCATGGAAGTCTGTGAGCTGAATTCAAAAAGCGCAAAGCAGTTTCTCATAAGGCTTCTTTCTCTTTTTGTCTCAGAATATTTCCTTTGTCACAATAACCTTCCATGTTCTCCGAAATATCCCATTGCAGATTCCAAGAGAGCAGTGTTAGCAAACTGCTGAATGGAAAGAACAGTGTAACTCTGTGAGATGAATTCACACATCACAAAGCAGTTTCTCAAAAATCTTCTTTTTGTTTTTTATAAGGATATTTCCTTTGTCACCATAAGCTGCAATGCGCTCCCAAATATCCTATTGCAGATTCCATGAAAACAGTGTTACCAAACTGCTGCATGATAAGAAAGGTTTAACGCTGTAAGATAAATTCACACATCACAAACAACTTTCTCAGAAAGGTTCTTTCTAGTTTTTAATTGAGGATATTTTCTTTGTCACGACTGGCTTCAAAGTGATCAAAAATATACTCTTAGATTCCACAAAACAGAGCTAAAAAATTGATCCATGAAAAGCATCATGCAATGCTGTGAGATGAATTAACACATCACAAAGTGGTATATCAGAAAGCTTTTTTCTAGTTTTTATATGAGGATATTTCCATTGTCACCATAGGCTTCAGTGCAGTCCGAAATATCCCATAGCAGATTCCAAGAAAACAGTGTTAGCAAACTGGTCAATGAAAAGAACCATTTAAATCTGTGAGATGAATTCACACATCACTAAGAAGTTTCACAGAAGGCTTCTTTCTAATTTTAGTCTGAGGATATTTCATTTTTACCGTGGACTTCAATGCAATTCAAAATATGCCTTCTCAGATCCCCAAATATAGTGCCACCAAACAACTCCTTAAAAACTATGGTGTAACTCTGAGATATGAATTCACACATCTCAAAGCTGTTTCTCAGAGAGCTTCTTTCCAGTTTTTCTCAGAGTTTATATCCTTTTTCACCATAAACCTCAATGCGCTATGGAATACCTCATTGCAGATTCCACAAAAAAAGTGTTGGCAAACTTCTCAAAGAAAAGAAAGTTGTAACTTTGTGAGATGAATTCACACATCCCAAAGCAGTTTAACAGAAATCTTCTTTTTGGTTTTCATGTCACTATAGGCTTCAATGTACTACCAAATATCCTATTGCAGATTCCATGAAAACAGTGTTATCAAGCTGCTCGATGAAAAGAATGGTGTATCTACATAAGATGAATTCATAATCACAAAGCAGTCTCTCAGAAAGCTTCTTTATAGCTTTTACCTGAGGATATTTCCATGTTTACTATTAGCCTCAATGCACTCCCAAATATCCCTTCCCAGGTTCCACGAAAATGGTGTTAGCAAATTGCTCCATGGAAAGAAAGGTGGAAATCTACGAGGTGGATTCAAACATCTCTAAGATCTTTTTCAGAAAACTTCTTTTTAGTTTTTATCTGAGGTTATTTCCTTTGACACCATATACTTCAATGCAATCCAAAATATCCCTTCTCAGATTTTCCAAAAAGAGTGCTACCAAACTGAACTATGAAAAGAATCGTGTAACTCTGATAATTGAATTAACACACCACAAAGTAGTTTCTCAGAAAGCTTCTTTTTGCTTTTTATCTGAGGATATTTCGTTTGTCACCATATGTTTCAAACCACTCCCAAATATCCTAATGCAGATTCCATGAAAACAGTGATAGGAAACTGCTCCAAGAAAGGAATTGTGTAACTCTTTGTGATGAATTCCCACATCACAAAGCAGTTTTTCACAAAGCAGTTTTTCAGAAAGCTTCTTTCCACTTTTTATGTGAGTATATTTCCTTTTTCACCATAGGTTTCAATGAGATTCAAAGTATCCCTTCTCAGATACCTTAAAAACAGTGCTACCAACCTGCTGCATGAAAAGAGTGATGTAACTCTGTGAGATGAATTCGCACATCACAAAGCAGTTTATCAGATAGCTTCTTTTGATTTTTATCTGAGGACATTTCCTTTGTCACCATAAGCTTCAATGAGCTCTGAAATATCCCATTGCAGATTCCAAGAAAACAGTATAAACAGACTGCTCAATGAAAAAAACGGTGTAACGCAGTGAGACGATTTAACCCATCACAAAGAGGTTTCTCAGAAAGCCTCTTTTGGATTTTATCTGAAGATATTTCCTTTGTCACCACAGGCTTCAATGTGATCCAAAATATCCCTTCTCAGATTCCCCATAAAGAATGCTACCAAACTGATCCATGAAAAGAAAAGTATAACTCTGTGAGATGAATGACCACATCACAAAGTAGTTTCTCTGAAAGCTTCTTTCTAGTTTTTTTCTGAGGATATTTTCTTTTTCTCCACAGGCCTCAAAGTGCTTGTGGATATCCCTTTGCAGATTTCACAAAAATAGTGTTAGTAAGCAGCTTCATGAAAACAAAAGTGTAAATCTGTGAGGACAGTTCACACATCACAAATGAATTTTCTCAGAAGGCTTCTTTCTAATTTATCTCTGAGGATATTTCCTTTGTAACCATAGGCTTCAACGCAATTCAAAATATCCGTTTTCAGATTCCCCAAAAACAGTGATAGCAAATGCTTCATGAGAAGGGTTGTGTAACTCTGTGAGATGAATTCACACATCACACAGAAGTTTCTCTGAAAGCTTCTTTCTAGTTTTTATCTGAGGATATTTCCATTTTCACCACAAGCCTCAATGCGCTCCCAAGTATCCCTTCACAGATTACATGAAAACAGTGTTAGCAAACTGCTCCATGAAAGGAAAGGTGTAACTCTTTGAGGTGAATTAACACATCACAAGGAACTTTCTCAGAAAAATTTTTTGTGGATTTTATCTGAGGATATTTCTTTTGTCACTTTAAATTTCAATGCATTCTGAAATATCCCATTCCAGATTCCAAGAAAACAATTTAAGCAAGCTGATCAATGAAAAGAACATTGTTACTCTGTGAGATGAATTCGCCAATCACAAAGCAGTTTCTCAGAAAGCTTCTTTTGGTTTTTATCTGAGGATATTTCCTTTTTCACCATAGGCTTCAATGCCCTACCAAATATCCTGTTGCAGATTCCACGAAAAAAGTGTTAACAAACTGCTCCATGAATATTCATCTCTGTGAGATGAATACACACATAACAGAGAAGTTTCTCAGAAACCTTCTTTCTGATTTTTGTCTGAGGATATTTCCTGTTTAACCATAGTTCTCAGCTTGCTCCCAAATATCACTTTGTAGATTCCATTAAAACAGACTTCACAAACTGCTACATGAAAAGAAAGGTGTTCACCTGTGAGATGAATACGCACATCACAAATAAGCTTCTCAGAAAGCGTCTTTCTAGTTTTTATCTGATTATATTTCCTTTTTCAGCATAGGCATCAATGCGATCCAAAATATCCCTTCTCAAATTCTCAAAAAAAAAAAAAAAAAAAACCAAAAAATACGAACCTGCTCCATGAAAAGAATGGTGTAACTCTGTGAGATGAATTCACAAATCACAAAGCAGTTTGTCAGAAAGCTTCTTTCTAGTTTTTGTCTGAGGATATTTCTTTTTACTCCATAGACCTCAATGCATCACGAATATCTCTTTGCCTATTCCACGAAAATAGTGTTAGCAAACTGCTTCATGAAAAGAAAGGTGTAAATTGTGAGGTGAATTCACATATCACAAAACTGTTTCTCAGAAAGCCTCTTTTTGGTTTTTGTCTGAGCATAATTCTTTGGCACCATATTATTCAATGCTCTCCCAAATATCCTATTGTAGATTCCCCAAAAACAGTGCTACCATAGTGCTCCATGAAAAGATGTTGTAACCGTATGAAATGAATTCACACATCACAGAACTATTTCTCAGTAAGCTTTTTACCAGTTTTTATCTGAGAATATTTCCTTTTTCACCATATTCCTCTATGCACACCCGAATATCCCATTGAAGATTCCACGAAAAAAGTGTTAGCAAACTTCTCAATGAAAAGAACGGTGTAATGTTGTGATATGAATTCACAGATAACAAATCAATTTCACAGAAAGCTTCTTTTTGGTTTTCATCTGAGGGTACTTCCTTTGTCACCAGAGTTTTCAATGCGATCCAAAATATCCTATTGCAGATTCCACGAAAACACTGTCATCAAATTGCTCAATGAAAAAAATGGTTAAACACTGTAAGATGAGCTCACACATCACAGAGCAGTTTCTCAGGAAGCTTCTTTCTAGTTGTTATCTGAGGATATTTCCTATTTCACTGCAGGCCTCAATGTGCTTCCAACTATTCCTTTGCAGATTCCAAAGAAAATTGTTATCAAACTGCTCCCTGAAAAGAAAGGTGTACTTTTGTAAAATGAATTCACACATCACGAACAACTTTCTCGGAAACCTTCTTTCCAGTTTTTATGTGAGGATATTTCCTTTGTCACCATAGGCTTCAATGTGATCCAAAATATCCCTTATCAGATTCCCCAAAAGCAATGTTACCAAACTGCTCCATGAAAAGTGTTTTGTAACTCTGTGAGATGAATTCACAAATCACAAAGCAGTTTCTCAGAAAGCTTCTTTCTAGGGTTTATATGAGGATATTTCCTTTGTCACCATAAACTTCAATGCGCTCTGAAATATCCCACTGCATATTTCAAGACAACAGTGTTAGCAAACTGATCAATGAAAAGAACACTGTTACTCAGTGAGATTAATTCACCAATCACAAAAACAGTTTCTGAAAAAGCTTCTTTTAGATTTTTATCTGAGGATATTTCCTTTGTCACCATAGGCTTCAATATCGTACCAAATATCCTGTTGCAGATTCCACAAAAACAGTGTTAGCAAACTGCTCCATGAAAAGAAAGATGTTATTCTGTGGGATGAATACTCACATCACAAAGAAGTTTCTCAGAAAGCTTCTTTATAGTTTTTGTCTGAGGATATTTTCTTTGTCACCATGGGCTCCATTTTGATACAAAATATTCCTGCTCAGATTCCCCAAACACAGCGCTATCAAACTGCATCATGAAAAGAAAAGTCTAACTCTGTGAGATGAATTCTCACATCACAAAGCAGCTTCACAGAAAGCTTGTTTTTGTTTTTTGTCTGAGGATATTTCATTTCTCACCTTAGACTTCAATGCGTTCCAAAATATGATATTGCAGTTTCAATGGAAACAGTGCCAGCAAACTGCTCCATGAAAAGAGTGGTGCAACTATGTGACATGAATTCACACATCACAAAGCACTTTCTCAGAAATCTGCTTTCTAGTTTTTTTCTGAGGATATTTTCTTTTTCACCATAGGTCTCAACTCACTCCAAACCATCACTTTATATGTTCCACGAAAACAGAGTTAACAAATTTCTCAATGTAAAGAAAGATGTAACTCTGTGAGATGAATACACACACCACAAGTAAGTTTCTCAGAAAGCTTCTTTCTAGTTTTTATATGATTTTATTTACTTTGTCACAATAGACTTCAATGTAATCCAAAATATCTCCTCTCAGATTCCCCCAAAACAATGCTACCAAACTGCTCCCTGAATAGCAACATGTAATCAAGTGAGATGAATTCAAAAATCACAAAGCAGTTTCTCAGAACGCTTCTTTTTGGCTTTTGTCTGAGGATATTTCCTTTGTCACCACAGGCTTCAATGCAATCCAAAGTATTCCTTCTCAGATTCCCCCAAAAAAGTGCTACCACACTGCTCCATGAAAAGAATCGTGCAACTCTGTGAGATGAATTCACAAGTCACAAATCAGATTCTCAGAAAGCTTCTTTCTAGTTATTGCCTGAGGATACTTCCTTTGTCATCCTAAGTTTCAATGTTCTCTGGAATATCTCATTGTACATTCCAAGAAAACAGTGTTAGTAACTCCTCAATGAAAAGAACAGTGCAATTCTGTAAAATCAATTCACATATCCCAAAGCAGTCGCTCAGAAAGCTTCTTTTTGGTTTTTATCTGAGTATATTTCCTTAGACACCATAGGCCTCAATGCACTCCCTAATATCCCTTTGCAGATTCCACGAAAATAGTGTTAGCAAACTGCTCCAAGAAAAGAAAGCTGTAACTCTGTGAGGTGAATTCACACATCACAAATCAGTTTCTCATAAAGTTTCTTTCTAGTTTTTATCTGAGGATATTTCCTTTGTCACCATGTGCCTCAACTTGCTCCCAAATATCCCTTTGTAGGTTTCATGAAAACAGTGTTAGCAAACTGCTCCATGATAGTAAAGGTGTTACTCTGTGAGATGAATACACACATCACAAAGCAGTTTCCCAGAAGTTTCTTTCTAGTTTTTATCTGAGGATATTTCCTTTGTCACCTTATGCTTCAATGCGATCCAAAATATCTCTTCTCAGATACCCCCCAAAAAGTGCTACCAAACTGCTCCATGAAAAGAATGGTGTAACTCTGTGAGATGAAGTCACACATCAGAAAACTGTTTCTCAGAAAGCTTGTTTCTAGTTTTTATCTGAGCGTATTTCCTTTTTCACCATATTACTAAATGTGCTACTGAATATCCCATTGCAGATTCCATGAAAAACAGTTAGCAAACTTCTCAATGAGATGAAAACTGTAACTTTGTGAGATGAATTCACACATCACAAAGTAGATTCCTAGAAAGGATATTTCTAGTTTTTATCTGAAGATATTTCCTTTTTCACCATAGGCTTCAAGGCCCTCCCAAATATTCCTTTTGCAGATTTCATGAAAACATTGTTAGCAAAGTCCTCCATGAAAAGAAAGGTGTAACTCTGTAAGATGAATTAACATATCACAAAGCGGTTTTCCAGAAATGTTCTTTCTAGTTTGTATATGAGAGCATTTCCTTTGTCACCATAAGCTTAAGTGCTCTCCGAAAAATCCCATTGAGGAATCCAAGAAAACAGTGTTAACAAACTACTCAATGAAAAGTACAGTGTAAATCAGAGAGATGAATTAACACCGCACAAAGAAATTTCATAGACAGCTTCTTTCTAGTTTTTGTCTGAGGATATTTCCTTTGTCTCCATAAACTTCAATGAGCTCCAAAATATCCCAATGAAGATTCCAAGAAAACAGTGTTACCAAACTGTTCAATGAAAAGAACAAGGTAACTTGTGAGATGAATTCACACCTCACAAAGCAGTTTCTCAAAAAGCTGCTTTTTGGTTTTTGTCTGACTTTGGTTTTCCTTTTCAAACACAAGCCTCAAATCATTCAGAAATATCCCTTTGCAGATTTCACAAAAACCGTGTTAGCATCTGCTCCATGAAAAAAAGGTGTTACTCTGCGAGATGAATACACACATCACAATGAAGCTTCTCAGAAAGCTTCTTTCTAGTTTTTATCATGGGATATTTCCTTTGTCATCAAAGGCTTCAATACGATCAAAAATATCCTATCCAAGATTTCCCAAAAACAGTGCTATCATACTGCTCCTTGAAAGGAATTGTGTAACTCTGTGAGAGGAATTCACAAATCACAAAGCAGTTTCTCATAAAGATTCTTTCTAGTTATTATATGAGGATATTTACTTTTTCACCATAGGCCCCATTGCGCTCATTAATATCCCATTGCAGATTCTACGAAAATAGTATTAGCAATCTGTTCCAGGAAAGAAAGGTGTAAATCTGTGTGATGAATTCACACATCACAAAGCTATTTCTCAGAAACCTTCTTTTTGGTTTTTCTCTGAGGATATTTATTTTGTCACCATATACTTCAATGCACTCCAAAAAATCCAATTACAGATCCCATGAAAAAAGTGTTATCAAACTGCTCAATGAAAAGAACGTTTTAGCACAGTAAGATGAATGCACTCATCAAAAAGCTGTTTCTCAAAAAGTTTCTTTCTAGTTTTTAATCTAAGGATATTTCCTTTTTCACTATAGGCCTCAATGCACTCCCAAATATCCTCTGCAGATTCCACAAAAAGAGTGTTAGCAAACCGCTCCATGAAAAGAAAGGTGTAACTCTGTGAGATGAATTCACAAATCACAAAGAACTTTCTCAGAAAGGTTCTTTCTAATTTTTATCTGTGGATATGTCCTTTGTCACCCTAGGCTTCAATTCAATCCAAAATATCCCTTCTCAGATTCCCCCAAAATAGTTCTACCAACCTCATTTATGAAAAGAATCATGTAACTCTCTGAGATGAATTAACACATCAAAAAGTAGTTTCTCAGAAAGCTTCTTTCTAGTTTTTATATGAGGATATTTCCTTTGTCAAAATAAGCTTCAATGCCCTCCAAAATATCCCATTGCAGATTCCAAGAAAAGAGTGATAGCAAACTGCTCAATAGAAACAACAGTGTAAATCTGTGAGATGCATTCACTCATCACAAAGCAGTTTCTCGATAACTTCTTTCTAGTTTTGATCTCATGATATTTCCTTTTTCACCATAAGCCTCAAGGCACTCCAAAATATCTCTTTGCAGATTACAAAAAAAGCAGTGTTAGCAAACTGCTCCATGAAAAGAAAGGTGTAACTCTGTGAGGTGAATCCACACATCACAAAGTAGTTTCTCAGAAAGCTTCTTACAGGGGCCATTGAAAATAATACGCTAAGAATAGATAAGGCTCAAGGACAGTATCTCTAGCTAGTTGCACTTTCAATGAACTCCAGTAGTCAAAGACAGTATCTCTAGTTGAACTTTTAATGAACTCTAGTAGGCGTCAAGAAGGCAGACAAAATAAGAAAGAACTTAGAGACAAAGAACTAAGCAGAAGGTTACATCTGGGTGCAGAAACTTTGTTTTGCATTGTGTGTGTTATTTTTGCTGACATGGGATTTATGGAGTATAAATAAAGTGAGGCAGAGGCTCTAGGGGAGGCCGCCATGTTCTCTGTTTGTCTTTTTTTGGGGGGAGATGGAATCTCGCTCTGTCGCCCAGGCTGGAGTGCAGTGGCATGATCTCAGCTCACTGCAAGCTCTGCCTCCTGGGTTTACACTATTCTCCTGCCTCAGCCTCCCGAGTAGCTGGGACTACAGGCGCCCGCCACCTCGCCTGGCTATTTTTTGTTTATTTCCTAGTAGAGACGGGGTTTCACCCTGTTAGCCTGGATGGTCTTGATCTCCTGACCTCGTGATCCGCCCATCTCGGCATCCCAAAGTGCTGGGATTACAGGCTTGAGCCACCGCTCCCGGCCCTGTTTGTCTTTGTCTCTTGTGTCTGTTCATTCTCCACCAACCCTGGCACAGTCCCCGATAAGTGGCGCAGCGAGCAGGGTGCACATGGGTGAGTAGTTGGGAACAAGAAGGGGAACCCCCTAGGAGAGGGTAAAGCCCAGAGTTTATTAAGGGGAACCTTCTAAAGCTTTCATTATGGGGAATTCCAGTTCCTTGGCATCAGAATATTTAAGATTATTACAAGGGCTTCTACTTTCGATTGGGGTTGATGCAAAAGAGAGAACTTTGCAGAAATTGTTTGCTCATGTGGAACAACATTGCTCTTGGTTTCAATATCAAACTGAAGTACAATTAAATAAGCGAGAGTGGCAACAGGTTGTTAAGACCCTTCGTCAAGCGCATCAGTATGGCGATGTAATGCCAGCACCTTTCTGGGCCCTTTGTGCCTCTATTACTCAGGCCTTGGAGCTCTTAGAGACAGACTCTGAAAAAGGGGAAGGTGGGGATGAGGAGTCTTTGAAGTCTCCGATAGCCATTTCCCCTCCTTTAGATAATTCTGTAACTGAAGGAGAAGGTCCTTTGTGTGATAATGTGTCTCATGAAAAGGAATCAGAAATTCAAAAGGAGCTTCAGCCGGTTGTTCAATTGTTACAACAAATTTTACAATTGCAATTATCTCCCCCTCAACCTTCTCCTCCACCCACTCCTGTTTTTACTTTTCCCGTGGTTCATCCACCCCCATCAGCACCTAAGGCGGAGGAGGAGGATAGTTTTCCACCACCACCACCGCCGGTGCAAATGCTGTCTCGTTCAGGCACGGTTTTTGCTGTTCTCACTTCTACTGCTAAAGGTGTAATTAAGGTATTGGATTCTCAAGAGGATGAGGATCCTCTAAAATCATTCCCCATTATTAGGCAACCTTTTGGTCCTAATGACCAATTTCCTCAAGGGGGTATAAATGTGCAGTATAATGTTCTTCAATTTAAATTTCTTAAAGAAATGAAGACTGCTGTTGCTAATTATGGTCCTCAATCTCCTTTTGTCATGGGGCTTCTAGATTCTTTCTCCTCTGAGAATTTGTTTTTGCCTCTTGATTGGGAGACTTTGGGGAAGGCTGTTTTGGAACGCTCTCAGTGGCTTCAGCTACGCAGTTGGTGGCTGGAATATGCCAAAGAGCAGGCCCGCCACAATGCCGCTAAAAATCCTCCAGGACCAACAGAGGAGCAATTAACAGGCACCGGTCAGTGTGCTACCATAGCAGCTCAATCTGGACTTGAGGACGTGGCATTATCACAAGTTAAAGCACTTTTTTTAAAGGCTTGGTGTAAAGTAGAACCATCAGAAAAAACTGCCTTGTCTTTTGTTAAGATTTTGCAGGGTGCAAAGGAACCTTATCCTGACTTTGTGGATTGGCTCCAAGATGCTGTAATAAAGACTGTGGGTAGTGGGGCTGCAGGCCAAATCCTGGTAACCACACCAGCTTTTGAGAATGCTAATCAGGAATGTCAGAGGTTGTTGCATCCTCTAAAGTCTGCTGGAGACTTACAAATAGAAAATTTTATTAGAGCCTGTGCAGGAGTGGGAGGGGCTGCTTACAATGCTCAATTGTTTGCTGGGGCTTTATGTAAGGCACTCATGGGGAAAAAGGGAGTTTGCTTTCAATGTGGAAAGACCAGTCATTTTAAAAAGGAGTGCCGTAAGTTATCTAATAGGAGTGACTCCTCCAAAGTAGAATTTAGAAAGCTTCCTACTGAGCCCTGTCGTCGTTGCAGCAAAGGGCAACACTGGACTAATGAATGTCACTCTAAAGTGGACAAAAACGGTAATTCTCTCACCTCCAGATCGGGAAACTTGCAGAGGGGCCCTTCGGCTTGGGGTTCCAAAAACAATACAAGCCCTCTTCATTTACAATTTCCAGTCAGTTCAGGAGTCCAGCATCAGCAGGCCAGTCAGCCAATGTTAACCCCCAATTTTCATTAGCTCAGCTTTTCTCTGCTACTTCCGGTAGCACCGCTGCTGATGTGGCGATTTTACAGGCTGTTGAACTCACTCCAGAAATGAGATTTGTTAAATTGGCTACAGGTGTTTTTGGGCCATTACCTCCACATACTGTTGGATTGCTTATAAGACGCAGTAGTATCATTTTACAGGGTTTACAAGTTCATTTGGGTGTTATAGATTCTGATTATAAAGGGGAAATTGAAATTATGGCTCAGGCTCATAAACCTATATCCCTGAAAGAGGGGCAGCAAATTGCATAACTCCTTGTACTACCCTATTTTCAGTTTCCTTCATGGAGGCAAAAAGAACCGAAGGTTTTGGAAGCACGGGTAAACATATTTTTTTGGAAAACTTTAGTAACTCAACAAAAACGCTTGTTTCCCCTCGAAGTAGAGAGACAAATTTTTCAGGACTTGGTCAACACTGGAGCTGACGTTTCCATTATTGTCTCTGATCAATGACCTTTGCAGTGGCCTAAACAGCCTGTTGCTGTTTCTCTTACAGGATTAGGTTCCACCTCTGAGGTGTATCAAAGTTCTCAATCTTTGAATTCTCGAGGCCCAAATGGTCAAATGGCCCAAGTTCAGTTTTATATTGTACCTATTGCCCTAAATTTATGGGGGCGAGATTTATTGCAACAAATTGGAGGTTTTGTTTCTATTCCTCATGTCTCTGATTCTGCCCAGAATATGATGTTCCGCATGGGCTACAATCCCCTTGAAAAATCTTTAAACATGTAGCCACTGTTCAGCAGCCTCAAGCCCTTCCCTTTGCATAGAAAACTAATATTCCTATATGGGTTGAACATTGGCCTTTAACACGTGAGAAGCTTGAGGCCTTAGAAAACTTAGTTCAGGAACAATTATCCCTAGGTCATATAGAACCTAGTACTTCTCCATGGAATTCCCCTGTCTTTGTGATTAAGAAAAAAAACGGTAAATGGAGACTATTGACAGATCTTCGTGCTATTAATGCATGTATTCAACCCATGGGATCCTTACAACCTGGCCTTCCTAACCCTTCTATGATTCCTCAAGATTGGTTACTTATGGTTGTTGATTTAAAATATTGTTTTTTTTCTATTCCTTTGGATCAAAAGGATTCTGAGCGTTTTGCCTCTCTGTCCCTGTTTTTAATAATTCTCAGCCACTTTCTCGATATCAGTGAAAGGTTTTACCTCAAGGTGTGTTAAACAGCCCTACCTTGTGTCAAGAATTTGTCCATCGAGCTCTGAATCCTGTTCGAAAACGTCATCCTTCTGTTCTTTTATATCATTATATGGATGACATTCTTCTTGCCGCACCCACCAAAAAAGAGCAGCAAGATGCTTTTACATCCTTACAAACGCAGATCTCTTCATACTCACTTAATATTGCCCCAGAAAAAATTCAAATAAATTTTCCTATTCAATATTTAGGTTATACCTTGGGAGCACGAAATATTCGACCCCAAAAAATTCAAATTCAATGCGATCATTTAAAAACATTAAATGACTTTCAAAAGCTTTTAGGAGATATTAATTGGATGCGTCCTGTTTTAGAAATACCAAAGTATCAGTTACAACATCTTTTTTCTATTCTAGAAGGAGACAGTCACTTGGACAGCTCATGTCATTTAACTCCTTTGGCTTTACAGAAACTCCAGCTTGTAGAAGAACAACTTCAAAAGGCCCATCTACATTATATACTTCCTGACGTTCCCCTTTCCTTTTGTTTATTTCATACTTTACATTCTCCTACAGGTATGATTCATCAAAAAAATCGGCGGTTAGAATGGATTTTTTTGTCCAACAAAACATCTAAATACTTGACTACTTATATCTACCATTTAGCTAAATTGATCATCAAAGGATGGCATCGCTTTCGACAACTCTGGAGAGGAGATCCTTCCTTCATTATCTCTCAATTCACTCATAGTCAGATTACTTATCTTCTTGCCACTTCTGATTCTTGGCAAGTTGCTTGTGCCTCCTTTGTCGGACAATTTTCTACCCAATATCCTAAGTCTCCAATCTTTTCATTTTTTAAACAGCATTCTGTTTTGCCTTTCTCACCAATATCTTTATTTCCTGTTCAAGGCCCTACCTTTTTTATTGATGCTAGTAACAATAATAAAGCTAGATATTGGAGTGTTCATCAATCTCGAGTTACAGTTTATCCTTATCCCTCGGTGCAACAGAGAGAACTCTTTGCTATTCTCATGGTCTTACTTGATTTCACTTCCACCAGTTATAACACTGTTAGTAATTCTCAATACGCCGTGTATGTTACTTCTTATATTTCTCAAGCCACTCTACCTCTTTGTGCTACTTCTTCTCTTCAGAAACTCTTTTCTTTGTTGTCCTCTACTTTGAGCCAACGTTGAGCCCCTTTATTCGTCACTCATCTTCGTTCTCATTCTCAACTTCTTAGACCATTAGTTCATGGTAATGCTCAGATGGATTCACTTTTAATCGGCCACCTGCAGGCGTCAGAACAAGAAAATACTCTACATCACACTAATAGTTCTGGCCTTCAACGACGATTTCATTTAACTCATAAACAAGCTCGTTCTCTTATTCGAGCTTGTCCTTCTTGTGCTCCTTTGAGCATTCCATCTTTCCATCCTGGGGTTAATCCACGAGATACTCAAGTTAATCAGATTTGGCAAATGGACGTCACACACGTCCCTTCTTTTGGACAATTAAAGTATGTTCATCATACCATTGATACTTTCTCTCATTTTCAATGGACAACTCCTTTGGCATCTAAAAAAACTGATTCTGTTATTGCTCATCTTTTAGCTTGTTTCGCCATCATGGGCTTTCCTCTAATAGTTAAAGCTGATAATGCCCCTGCCTATGTTTCTCGTAAGTTACAAGTTTTCTTACAGCAATACAATATTCAACATCTCACCGGTATCCCGAGCAATAGTCAAGGTCAAGCCATCATTGAGTGCACAAATTTAACCTTAAAAACTCAGCTGCTAAAACAAAAAGTGGGAAATGAGTCCCCTAGAAATCAGATTTTAAAGGTTTTGTTTACTTTAAATTTTTTGAATCAATGGAGACAATTGCAGGACTCCACTGCTGTAACTCATCTTTCCTCACCTCCCCCGGCAATAGTCCCCGCCAACAATTTAAAGGTTTGGTATCCTAATGAAGAAGGTAAGTATGCTCAGGGGCAAGTTCTAAAACATGGACAGGGCTATGCTCTTGTCCTTACAGGGAGAGGACCTGAGTGGTTTCCTACAAGGCGATTTAAACCCTGTTGAAAAGAAAACTGGACTCAGTATGCATCTCTTCCTTTGTTGGATGTGCCTCAGTGGGGGGACTTATTTCCCTTAATGAGGCTTTGTATGAATATTAGACTTATATTCCCTTTCCACCCTTGTATCAGGGAGTCACCTGGGGGGAGGCGGAAGTTAAGGTTTTCACCAATGACACTAATTGGATGCCGTACCCCTATGTGGACAAAGACAATATAGAAGGGGAAAGGGGAATAATAAACAGCACATACCAATTTGGAGTGGAAGGACTTCCAATTTACATGGGAAATAGTCCTCATTGTCTCCAGAAATCGCATGAAACTTGGGCTGTTCGCTATAATCATAGCCATGTGGCTGCCAATACTGTTATTATTGTAACTAGAAGTTTTCATTATAATCATACTGTATATATTAATGAGACTATTCCTAATTCCTTACCTTTTTGTCCTATTCCAGAGGTTTCTCCTAATATTGAGGTATTGGAGTGGCAACATTGTTGGGGAACTAAGCCCGGGATTTTATTAGAATATAATGGGCTGCAAGTAATTGATTGGAGTGTGCACGGTGATTTTCAAACAAAATTTAGTCACATACCTTTGAAATGGCACCAGGTAAATAAAAGTATTGCTGCTGATGGTAATAAAACTTTGGTATGGCGTGAAGGAGGCTTGTCGCCACCTATGCCTCATCTTAGATACTCTTTACAAGTACAAAGTCATCTTTGGAAGGTATTAGCTGCAGATGATGCCATTAGTACTTTTGTGGGGAATATGTCTCTTAATCTTTCTAACCCGAATAACCCCTTTCATATTCAATTACATCGGAATATCTCCTGATATATTATTGCTTGTGTCCGAAAGCCTTACCTATTGTTAGCGGGGAATTTAACATGGGATAATGATACGGGAATTGTTAATTGTACAGATACGTGTACATTTTTGTCTTGCCTCAATCATTCCTGGTGGCACAACTTTACTGGGGATATTCATATCCTCAGGGCTCCTAAGGAAATTTGTCTACCTGTCAACCTTACGCGACTGTGGGGGGCATCACCTCTTGAAACTTATATTTGGACTTCCCTCCAGCGGACCCATCATGCCCTTGGAATTATAGTCGCCTCGGTAATGGGTCTTGTCGCCATCGCCTCCACTGCAGCCATAGCAGGACTCGCTCTACATCAAAGCATACAAAATGCTGAATTTGTGCAGCAATGGCATGAGCAATCTCATCGGTTGTGGCTTCAACAATGGAACATTGACTCTCAACTCACTAAAAGATTGGACAACGTGGAGCAAGCCTTAACGTGGCTTGGAGATAAGCTCACTGTCCTCAGTACTCAAATAACATTGCAATGTGATTGGAACTCCACTCAATTTTGAGTAACAACTGTGCCTTTTAATGTTTCTCAGAATTGGACTGAAATCCGAAGATTATTAATAGGCCATAAAAATATTAGTTTGGACATCCAAGAACTCACTCAAAACATTTCTGAAGCATTTCGACAACAATTCCATGTATTGTCCAGGGCCGCTACTTTGCAGGAGCTGGGTCAAAGTTTTGCTGCCCTTAACCCATGGACCCAGACGAAAACATGGATTTCTACCATCTCTAGAAGTATCTTACTTTGGGTGCTCGGATTGGGTTTGCTTTTCATGGTGATCCAATGCTCCCTCCGTCACATCCAAAAACAAAGGAAAACACAGGAACAAATATGGGCCACCTTTCTAGGATTGAGGCAAAACAAAAAGGGGGAAATGCAGGGGCCATTGAAAATAATATGCTAAGAATAGATAAGGCTCAAGGACAGTATCTCTAGCTAGTTGCAATTTCAATGAACTCCAGTAGTCAAGGACAGTATCTCTAGTTGAACTTTTAATGAACTCTAGTAGGCGCCAAGAAGGCAGACAAAATAAGAAAGAACTTAGAGACAAAAAACTAAGCAGAAGGTTACATCTGGGTGCAGAAAGTTTGTTTTGCATTGTGTTATTTTTGTGGACGTGGGATTTATGGAGTATAAATAAAGTGAGGCGGAGGCTCTGGGGCGGCCGCCATGTTCTTGTGTCTGTTCATTCTCCACCACCCATGGCACGGTCCCCGATAGCTTCTTTCTAATTTTTTATCTGAGGATGTTTCCTTTTTCTCTATATTCCTCAATGCTCTCCGGAATATCCCATTGCAGATTCCAAGAAAAAGGTGTTAGCTAACTTCTCAATGAAAAGAATGGTGTAACTCTGTGAGATGAATTCACACATCACAAAGCAGTTTCTCCAAAAGCTTCTTTCTAATTTTTCTAGGAGGATATTTCCTTTTTCACCATATTGTTCATTGGACTCGTGAATATCCCTTCTAGATTCCCCAAAAGCAGTTCTACAAAACTGATTTATGAAAAGAATCATGTGAATCTGTGAGATGAAGTAACACATAAAAAGTCGTTTCTCAGGAAGGTTTGGCTAGTTTTACACGAGGGTATTTCCTTTGTAAAAATAAGCTTCAATGAGCTCCGAAATATCCCCTTGCAAATTTTAAAAGAAAACACTGTTAGCCAACTGTTCAATGAAAAGAACAGTGTAACCCTGTGAAATGAATTCACACATCATAAAGCAGGTTCTCAGAAAGTTTAAGTCTACATTTTATATGAGGATATTTCCTTTTCCACTATAGGTCTCAACTCACTCCCAAATATCCCTTTCTATATTCCACAAAAACAGTGTTTGCAAACTGCTACATGAAAAAATGTTACTACTCTGTGAGATGTATAGACACATCAGAAAGAAGTTTGTCAGAAAGCCGCCTTCTAGTTTTTTTCCTGAGGATATTTAATTTCTAAGCATATGTGTCAATGAAATCAAAAATATTCTTCTTCAGATTCCCCATAAACAGTGCTACCAAACTGCTCCATGAAAAGAAAGGTGTAACTCTGTGAGATGGATTCACACATCACACAGCAGTTTCACAGAAAGCTATCTTTTAGTTATTTTTCTGAGGATAAATCGTTTGTCACCATAGGCTTCAATGCCCTCCCAAATATCCTATTGCAGATTCCACACAAACAGTGTTAACAAACTGCTATAAGGAAAGAAAAGTGTAACTCCGTGAGATGAATTCACCCATCACAAAGCAATTTCACAGAAATCTTCCTATTGGTTTTATTGGAGGATATTTCCATTTTCAATATAGGCCTCAATGTGTTCCCAAATACACTTTCCAGATACCACGAAAACAGTGTTAGCAAACTGCTCTATGAAGAGAAAGGTGTAATTCTGAGAGAGGAATTCACCCATCACAAAGAACTTTCTCAGAAAGCTTCTTTCTAGTTGTTATCTGAGGATATTTCCTTTGTCACCATAGCCTTCAAGGCAGTTTAAATTATCCCTTCTCAGATTCCCCTAAAACAGTGCCACAAAAATGCTCCATGAAAGAGTGGTGTAACTCAGTGAGATGAATTCACACATCACAGAGCAGATTTTAAGAAAGATTCTTTCTAGTTTTTTTCAGAGGATATTTCCCTTTTCACCATAGGCCTCAGCTCTCTCCCAAATATCCCTCTGTAGATTCCAAGAAAATAGTGTTAGGAAACTGATGCATGAAAAAAAGGTGTTACTCTGGGAGATGAATACATACATCACAAAGTAGTTTCTCAGAAAACTACTTTCTAGTTTTTGCCTAAGGATATTTCCTTTGTCACCTTAAGCTTCAATGTGCTCAGAAACATCCTTTTGTAGATTCCACGAACACAGTGATAGAAAATTTCTCAATGAAAAGAACGAGGTACCTCTGTGAGATGAATTCACAGAACACAAACCAGTTTCTCAGAAATCTGATTTTTGGTTTTTATCTGAGGATATTTACTTTGTCACCGTAGGCTTCAATGAGCTCCCAAATATATCATTGCAGATTCTACTACAAAAACAGTGTTATCAAACTGCTCAATGAAAAGAGCAGTGTAACTCTGTGAAATGAGTTCACATGTTGCAAAGAACTTTCTCAGAAAGCTTCTTTCTTGTTTTTATCTGAAGCTATATAATTTTTAAAATATATTTCAATGCAATGTCTAATACAACTTTTCAGATTCCCCAAAAGCATTGCTATTAAACAGATCCATTAAATGAATCCTGTAACTCTGTGAAATGAATTCACAAATCACCAAGCAGTTACTCAGAAAGCTTCTTTCTGGTTTTTGTCTGAGTATATTTCCTCTGTCACCATAAGCTTCAATGCCCTCTGAAATATCCCATTGCAGATTCCAAGAAAACAGTGTTAGAAAACTCCTCAATGAAAAGAACAGTGTAATTCTTTGAGGTGAATTCACACATCAAAAAGCATTTTCTCAGAAAGTTTCTTTCTTGTTTTTATCTGAGGATATTTCCTTTTAAATCATAGGCCTCAATGCACTCCCAAATATCCCTTTGCAGATTCCACGAAAACAGTGTTACCAAACTGCTGCAAGAAAATAAAGGTGTAACTCTGTGAGATGAATTCACACATCACAAAGCAGTTTCTCAGAAAGCTTCTTTCTAGTTTTTATCTTCAGACATTTCCTTTGTCACCATGGGCTTCAATATGATCCAAAATATCATTTCTCATAATCCTCAAAAACAGTTGTACAAAACTGCTCCATGAAAAGAATCAAGTAACTCTGTGAGACGAATTCACAAACCACAAAGCAGTTTCTCAGAAAGCTTCTTTCTATTTTTGTCTGAGGATAATTCCTTTTTCACCATAGGCCTCAATTCTCTCCCGGATATCCCTTTGTAGTAAACATGAAATTAGTGTTAGAAAAGTGCTCCATGAAAAGAAAGGTGTAAATCTTTGAGGTGACTTCACATATCCCAAAGTTGCTTCTCAGAATGCTTCTTTTTGTTTTTTGTCTGAGGACATTTCTTTTGTCATTTTAGACTTCAGCTCACTCTCAAATATCCTATTGTAAATTCCAAGAAAACAGTGTTAGCAAACTGCTCCAAGTAAAGAGTCATGTAAATCTCTGAGATGAATTCACACAGCACAAAGCAGTTTCTCAGAAAGTTTCTTTCTAGTTTTTATCTGAGAATATTTCCTTTTTCAATATAGGCTCCAATGCTATTCAAAGTATCCCTTCTCAGATTCCCCAGAAAGAGTGCTACACAACTGCACTATGGAAAGAGTGGTGTAACTCTGTGAGATGAATTCACACATCCAAAGCTCTTTCTCAGATAGATTCTTTCTAGTTTTTAACTGAAGATATTTCCTTTTTGCCATATTCCTCAAAGAGCTCCAGAATATCCCATTGTAGATTCCACGAAAAAGGTGTTAGCAAACTTCTCAACAAAAAGAATGGTGTAACTCTGTAAGATGAATTCACACACCACAAAGCAGTTCCACAGAAAGCTTATTTTTGGTTGTTATCTGTGGATATTTCCTTTGTCACCATAGGCTTCAATACTCTCCAAAACACCCTATTGCAGATTCCACGAAAACAGTGTTATCAAAAAGCTCAATTAAATGAATGGTGTAACTCTGTATGATGAATTCACACATCATGGTGCAGTTTCTCAGAAAGACTCTTTCTAGTTTTTAATCTGAGGATACTTTCTTTTTGAGTATTGCCCTCAATTCACTCCCAAATATCCCTTTGCAGGTTCTTCAAAAGCTGTGTTATCAAACTCTTCCATTAAAAGAAAGGTGTAATACTGAGAAGTGAATTCTCACATCAAAAAGAACTTTCTCAGAAAGCTTCTTTCTGGTTTTTATCTCAGAATATTTCCTTTGTCATGATAGGCTTCAATGAGATCCAATATATCCCTTCTCAGATTCCCCAAAAACAGTTCTACCAAATTGATCCATGAAAAGAATGATGTAAAATTTTCACTGTAGGCCTCAAGGCAATCCCAAATATCCCCTTGCAGATTCCACGAAGAGTGTTAGGTAACTGCTCCATGAAAAGAAAGGTGTAACTGTGTGAGATGTATTCACACGTCACAAAGAGTTCCTCAGAAAGACTCTAGTTCAAATATGAGGATATTTCCTTTGTCACTGTAGGTTTCAATGCAATCCAAAATATCCCTTCTCAGGTTCCAAAAAAATCAGTGCTACCAACCTGCTCCATGAAAAGAATCATGTAACTCTGAGAGATGAATTAACACATCATAAAGTGGTTTCTCAGAAAGTTTGTTTCAAGTTTTTTTTATGAGGATATTTCCTTTGTCACCATAAGCTTCAATGCAGTCTGAAGAATCCCATTGTAGAATCCAGGAATACGTTGTTGGCAAACTGCTCAATGAAAAGAACAGTATAAGTCTCAGAGATGAATTCACACATGCAAAGCACTTTCTCAGAAATCTTCTTTCTAGTTTTTATCTGAGGATTTTTCCACTGTCACCATAGGCTTCAATGCAATCCAAAATATCCCTTCTCAGATTCCCCAAAAACAGTGCCATGAAAATAATCCTGTAACTCTGTGAGATGAATTCACAAATCACAAAGCAGTTTCTCAGAAATCTTCTTTCTGGTTTTTTTCTGAGGATATTTCTGCTGTAACCATAGGCTTCAATGTGATTAAAAATCTCCCTTTTCAGATTCCCCAAAAACAATGATACCAAGGTGCTCCATGAAAATAATCGTGTAACACTGTGAAGTGAATTCACACATCACAAAGCTGTTTCTCGGAAAGATTCTTACTAGTTTTTATTTGAGGATATTTCCTTTTTCACCCTATTCCTCTATGTGCTCTGGAATATACCATTGCAGATTCCATGAAAAAGGTGTTAGTAAACTTCTGAAAGAAAGAATGGGGTTACTTAGAGAGGTGAATTCAGGCATCACAAAGCAGTTCCTCAACAAGCTTCTTTCTAGTTATTATCTGAGTATATTTCCTTTTTCTCCATAGGCCGCAATGCACTCCCAAATATCACTTTGCAGATTCCACGAAAACAGTGTTAAGAAACTACTAAATGAAAAGAAAGGGTTAACTCGGTGAGATGAATTCACACATCATGAAGTACTTTCTCATAAAACTTCCTTCTAGTTTTTATCTGAGGATATTTTCTTTGTCACCAGAGGCTTCAATGCTATCCACAATATCCCTTCTGAGATTCCCCAAAAACAGTGCTACTTAACTGCTCCATTAATTGAATCTTGTAACTTTGTGAGATGAATTCACAAATCACAAAGCAGTTTCTCAGAAAACTTTCTAGTTTTTTCGGAAGATATTTCCTTTGTCGTCATAGGCCTCAATGCGCTCATGAATAGCCCTTTGCAGATTCCATTAAAAGAGTGTTAGGAAACTGTGCCAAGAAAAGAAAGGTGTAAATTTGTGAGATGAGTTCACACATCACAAGATACTTTCTCAGAAATATTCTTTTTTTGTTGTAGTGTGAGGATATTACTTTTGTCACCATATTTTTTCAGTGCACTCCAAAATATCCAACTACAGATTCCCCAACAACAGTGCTACCACACTGCTGCCTGAAAAAAAATAGTGTAACTCTGTGAAATGAATTTACACATCACAAAGCTGTTACTCAGTAAGATTCTTACTAGTTTTTATCTGAGGCTATTTTCTTTTTCACCATATTCCTCTATGTGTTCCCAAATATCCCAATGCAGATTCCACGATAAAAGTGTTAGCAAACTTCTCAATGAAAAGACAGTGTAAAGTTCTGAGATGAATTCACATACCACAAAACAGTTTCACAGAAAGGTTGTTTTTGGTTTTTATCTGTGGATATTTCCTTTGTCATGATAGACTTCAATGCGCTCCAAAATATCCTATTGCAGATTCCATGAAAACGGTGTTATCAAACTGCTCAGTGAAAAGAACAGTGTAACTCTATGAAATGAATTCACACATCACAAAGCAGTTTCTCAGAAAGCTGCTTTCTAGTTTTCATCTGAGGATATTTCCTATTTCAACATAGGCCTCAAAGCGCTCCCAAATATCCCTTTGAAGATTCCATGAAAACAGTGTTAGCAAACTACTAAATGAAAAGAAAGGGTTAACCCAGTGAGATGAATGCACACATCACTCAGAACTTTCTCAGAAAACTCCTTTCACGTTTTTATCTGAAGATATTTCCCTTGTCTCCATATGCTTCAATGTCATCCAAAATATCCCACCTCAGAGTCCCCAAAAACAGTGCTACCAAAGTGCTCCATGATACAATGGTGTAACTCAGTGAAATGAATTCACAAAACATAAAGCAGTTTCCCAGAAAGCTTCTTTCTAGCTTTTGTCTGAGGATATTTCCTTTGTCAGCATAATCTTAAATTCTCTCTGAAATATCCCATTGCAGATCTGCGAAAAAGTGTTAACAAACTTCTCAATTTAAAAAATGGTGTAACTTTGTGATATGAATTCACATATCACAAAGCAGTTTCACAGAAAGCTTCTTTTTGGTTTTTATCTGAGGATATTTATTTGTTACCAGAGGCTTCAATGTGTTCGAAAATATGCTATTGCAGATTCCACTAAACAGTGTTATCAAATTGCTCAATGAAAAGAATGGTGTAACTCTGTAGATGAATTCACACATCACAAGGCAGATTCTCAGAGGGCTTTTTCTAGTTTTTATCTGAGGATATTTCTTATTTCACCATAGGCCTCAATGCACTCCCAAATATCTCTTTGCAGATTTCAAGAAAACAGTGTTATCAAACTGCTCCATTAAAAGAAAGTTGTATATCTAAGAGACGAATTCACACATAAAAAAGCAGATTTTCAGAAAGCTTCATTTTGATTAAGCTGAGGATGTTTCCTTTGTCACCATAGGCTTCAATGTGCTCCAAAATATCCTATTGCAGATTCTTCAAAAATAGTGTTATCGAACTGCTCAATGCAAAGAATGGTGTAACTCTGTGAGATGTATTCACACATCACAAAGCAGTTTAGCAGAAAGATTCTTTGCAGTTTTTATCTGAGGATATTTCCTTTTTCACCATAGGCCTCAACTTGCTCCCAAATATCCCTTTGGAGATTCCACATAAACAGTGTTAGCAAACTGCTGCATGAAAAGAAAGGTGTTACTCTGTGAGATGAATACACACATCACAAAGTAGTCTCACAGAAAGCTTCTTTCTAGTTTTTATCTGATGATAATTCCTTTGTCACTATAGGATTCAATGCGATCCAAAATATCCCTCTCAGATACCCCAAAAACAGTGCTACCAATCTGTTTCACGAAAAGTAAGGTGTAACTCTGTGATATTAATTCACTAATCACAAAGCAGTTTCTCAGGAAGATTCTATCTAGTTTTTGTTTGAGGATATTTCCCTTGTCACCCTAAGTTTCAATGCATTCCAAAAGATCCCACTGCAGATTGCAAGAAAACAGTGTTAACAAACTGCTTAATGAAAAGAACAGTGTACCTCTCTGAGACGAATTCACACATCACAAAGTGGTTTCTCAGAAAGTTCTCTTTGGCTTTATTCTGAGGATATTTCCTTTGTCACCATAGGCCTCAATGCACTCCCAAATATCACTTTGGAGGTTCCACAAAAACAGCATTAGCACACTGCTCCATGAAAAAGAAAGCTGTAACTCTGTGAGATGAATTCAAACATCACAAAGCAGTTTATCAAAAGGCTTCTTTTTGGTTTTTATCTGAGGATATATCCTTTGTCACCATTGGCTTCAATGAGTTCCTAAATATCCTATTGCAGATTTCACGAAAACAGTGTTATCAAATGGGTCATTGAAAAGAACAGTGTAAGTGTGTGATATGAATTCACACATCACAAGGCAGTTTCTCAGAAAGCTTCTTTCTGGTTTTTATCTGAGTATATATCCTTTATCACTATAGGTCTCAATGTTCTCCCAAATATCCCTCTGCAAATTCCACGAAAACAGTGTTAGCAAGCTGCTCCATGAAAAGAAAGTTGTAACGCTGTGAGATGAATTTACACATCACAAAGCAGTTTCTCAGAAAACTTCTTTCTAGTTTTCATCTGAGGATATTTCCTTTTTCACTATAGGCCTGAAGGTGCTTGCAAGTATCTCTTTGCAGTTTCCACAAAAACAGTGTTAGCAAACTGCTCCATGAAAAGAAAGGTGCAACTCTGTGAGATGAATTCACACATCACCAAGAACTTTCTCAGAAAGCTGATTTATAGTTTTTATCTGAGAATATATCCTTTGTAGGCTTTAATTTGATCAAAAATATCTATCCTGAGGTTCCCCAAATACAGTGCTACCAAACTGCTCCATGTAAAGTATCATGTAACTGTGTGAGATGAATTGACATATCTCAAAGCAGTTTCTCAGAAAGCTCCTTTCTCGTTTTTATATGAGGGTATTTCCTTTGTAACCATAAGAAAAAATTGCGCTCTGAAATATCCCATTCTGGATTCCAAGAAAACAGAGTTAGCAAACTCCTCGATGAAAAGAGCAGTGCAAATCTGTGACATGAATTCACATATCACAAAGCAGTTTCTCTGAAAGCTTCTTTCTAGTTTTTATTTGAGGATATTTCTTTTTCACCATAGGCCTCAATGTGCTCCCATATGTCCCTTTGCAGATTCCATGAAAACAGTGTTAGATAACTGCATCATGAAAGGAAAGGTGTAACTCTGTGAGATGAATTCACACGGCACAAAGCAGTTCCACTGAATGCTGCTTTTTGGTTTTTATCTGAGGATATTTCCTTTCTCACCATAGGCTCTAATGTGCTCCCAAATATCCTATTTCCCATACCACAAAAACAGTGTTATCAAACTGCTCAATGAAAGCAATGGTGTAACTCTGTGAGATGAGTTCAAACGTGACAAAGAACTTTCTCAGGAAGCTTCTGTATATTATTTTATCTGAAGATATTTCCGTTTCACCAATGGATTCAATGAGATCCCAAATATCCCATCTCAGATTCCCCCAAAAGAGTACTACCAAATTGAACCATGAAAATAATCGTGTAACTCTGTGAGATGAATTACCACATTACAAAGCAGTTTCTCAGAAAGCTTCTTTCTAGTTTTTATATGAGAATACTTCCTTTGTCACCATAAGATTCAATGTGCTCCAATATATCCCATTGCAGTTCCAAGAAAACAGTGTGAGCAATATTCTCAATTTAAAAAAACGGTGTAAGTATGTTAGATGAATTCACACATCCCAAAGCAGTTTCACAGAAGGCTTATTTTTTGTTTTTATCTGAGGATATTTCCTTTGTCACCATAGGCTTCAATGCAGTCCCAAATATGATATTGCAGATTCCACAAAAACAGTGTTATCAAACTGCTCAATAAAGAGAATGGCATAGCTCTGCAAGATGAATTCACTCATCACAAAGCAGTTTCACAGAACGCTTCTTCCTAGTTTTTGTGTCAGGATATTTCCTTTTTTACCATCGGCCTCATCTTGCTCCCAAATATCCCTTTGCGGATTCCACGAAAACAGTGTTAGCAAACTGCTCCATGAATAGAAAAGTGTAACTCTGTAAGATGAATTCACACATCTGAAATAACTTTCTCAGGAAGCTCCTTCTGGTTCTTATCTGAGGATATTTTCCTTGTCACCATAGGCTTCATAGCAATCCAAAACATCCCTTCTCAGGTTCCCCAAAAACACTGCTACCAAACTGATCCATGAGAAGAGTCGTGTAACACTGTGAGATGAATTCACTAATCACAAAGCAGTTCCTCGAAAAGCTTCTTTCTAGTTTCTGTCTGAGGATATTTTCTTTCTCACCATAAGCTTCAATGCACTCTGAAATATCTCATTGCATATTCCAAGAAAACAGTGTTTCCAAACTGCTCAATGAAAAAAAGAGTGTAACTCTATGAGTTGAATTCACACATCTAAAAATAGTTTGTCAGAAAGTTTCTTTGTAGTTTTCATCTGAGGATATTAACTTTTCTCCATAGGCAACAAGGTGCTCCCAAATATCCCTGTGCAGATTCCACGAAAACAGCATTAGCAAACTGCTTTCTATTTTTTATCTGAATATATTTCCATTTCACCAAAGGATTCAATGTGATCCCAAATATCCCATCTCAGATTCCCCCAAAAGTGTACTACCAAATTGAACCATGAAAAGAATTGTGTAACTCTGTGAGATGAATTACCACATCACAAAACAGTTTCTCAGAAAGGTTCTTTCTAGTTTTTATATGAGAATACTTCCTTTGTCACCATAAGATTCAATGTGCTCCGATATATCCCATTGCAGTTTCAAGAAAACAGTGTGAGCAAACTTCTCAATTCAAAAAAACGGTGTAAGTATGTTAGGTGAATTCACACATCACAAAGCAGTTTCATGGAAGGCTTCTTTTTCGATTTCATCTGAGGATGTTTCCCTTGTCACCATAGACTTCAATGTACTCCCAAATATGATATTGCAGATTCCACAAAAACAGTGTTATCAAACTGCTCAATAAAGAGAATGGAAAATAGAAACTGCTAGTTTTCATCTGAGGATATTTCCTTTGTCACTATAGGCTTCAATGCATTCCAAAATATCCTATCTCAGATTTCCCAAAAACACTGCTACCTAACTGATCCATGAAAAGAATCATGTAACTCTGTGAAAAGAATTCAGAAATCACAAAGCAGTTTATCAGAAAGCTTCTTTCCAGTGTTTGTTTGAGGGTATTTCCTTGTTCACCATAGGCTTCTATGCACTCTTGAATATCTCTTTGTTGATTCCACAAAATTAGCGTTAGCAAACTGCTCCCTGAAAAGAAAGGTGTAAATCTGTGAGAGGAATTCAACATCACAAATCACTTTCTCAGAAAGCTTCTTTTTGGTTTCTGTCTCGGGATATTTCCTTTGTCACCATAGGCTTCCATGCAATCCTAAGTATCCTGTTGCTTATTCCAGGAAAACAGATTTAGCAAACTGCTCGAAGAAAAGAATCGTGGAACTCTGAGATGAATACACACATCCCAAAACAGTTTCTCAGAACGTCTCTCTCTAGTTTTTATCTGAGGATATTTCCTTTTTCACCATAGGTTTCAATGTGATCCAAATATGTCTTATCAGATTCCCCAAAAATAAGGCTACCAAACTTCTCCATGAAATGTATGCTGTACCACTGTGAGATGAATCCACACATCACAAAGCTGTTTCCTAGAAAGCTTCCCTCTAGTTTTTATCTGAGGATATTTCCTTTTTCACCATGTTTGTCAAAGCGTTCCCAAATATCAATTTGCAGATTACACGAACAAAGTGTTGGCAAACTTCTCAGTGAAAAGAACAGTGTAAGTCTATTAGATGAATTCACGCATCACAAAGCAGTTTCACAGAAAGTTTCTTTTTCGTTTTTATCAGAGGATATTTCTTTTGTAACCATAGACTTCAACGCACTTCCAAATTAATATTGCAGATTCAACGAAAACAATGTCATCAAACTGCTCAATGAAGAGAATGGTGTGGCTCTGTAAGATGAATTGACACAACAAAAAGCAGTTTCTCAGAGAGCTTCTTTCTAGTTCTTATCTGATGATATTTCTTTTTTCACCATCAGCCTCAATTTACTCCCAAATATCTCTTGCAGATTCCATGAAATCAGTGTTAGCAAACTGCTCTATGAGAAAAAACTGTGTAACTCTGTGAGATGAATTCACACATCCCAAAGAAGTTTCTCGGAAGACTTCTTTCTAGTTTTTATCTGAGGATATTTCCTTTTTCACCATAGGCTTCAGTGCAATCTAAACTATCCCTTCTCAGATTCCCCCAAAAAAGGGTTCCCAAACCTCTCCATGAAAAGAATGGTGCAAGTCTGTGAGATGCATTCAGGCATCACAAAGCTATTTCTCAGAAAGCTTCTTTCCGGCTTTAATATGAGGATATTACCTTTTTCACCATATTCCTCAATGCTCTCCCGAATTTCCCATTGCTGATTCCATGAAAAAAGTGTTAGCAAACTTCTCAACAAAAGAATTCTGTACCACTTCGAGATGAATCCACACATCACAAATAAATTTCTCAGAAAGTTTCTTTCTAGTTTTTATCTGAGAATATTTCCTTTGTCAATACAGGCTTCAATGTGATCCAAAATATCCCTTCTCAGATTCCCCCAAAACAGGGCTACCAAACTGCTCCATGAAAAACACTGTGTTATGCTGGGAGATGAATTCACAAATCACAAAGTAGTTTCTCAGAAAGCTTCTCTCTAGTTTTTATGAGGATATTTCTATTTTCACTATAGGCCTCAATACACTCAGGAATATCGCTTTGCAGATTCAGTGAAAATAGTGTTAGCAAACTACTCCATGAAAAGAAACGTATAAATACATGAGACAAATTCACACATCATGAAGCAGTTTCCCAGAAAGCTTCTATTTGGGTTTTGTCTGAGGATATTTCCATTGTCACCATAATCTTCAATGCATTCCCAAATATTCTATTGAAAATTTCACGAAAAAAGTGTTATCAGCCTGCTCTTTGAAAAGAATGTTGTAAATCTGTAGGATGAATTCACACATCACAAAGCAGTTTCTGAGAAAGCTTCCTTCTCGTTTTTATCTGAGGATAATTCCTTACACACTATAGGCCTCAATGCACTTTCAAATATCCCTTCGCAGATTCCACAAAAACAGTGTTAGCAAACTGATTCATGAAAAGAAAGGTGCAAATCTGTGAAAAGAATTCAAACATCACAAAGCGCTTTCTCAGAAAACTTCCTTCTAGTTTTTTTCCTGAGGATATTTCCTTTTTCACCATAGGCTTCAAATACAATCCAAAATATTCCTTTTCAGATTCCCCAAAAACAGGGCTACCAAACTGATCTCTGGAAAGAATCGTGTGACTCTGTGAGACAAATTAACACATCACAAAGCATTTTCTCAAAAAGTTTCTTTATAGTTTTTAACTGATGATATTTCCTTTTTCACCATAGACCTCAATGTGCTCCCAAACAGACTTTTGCAGATTCCACAAAAAGAGTGTTAGCAAACTGCTCCATTAACATAAAGGTGTTACTCTGTTAGATGAATGCATAAATCACAAAGAAGTTTCGCAAAGTGTTCTTTCCAGTTTTTATCTGAGGCTATTTCCTTTATTTCCTTTGTCACCATAGGCTTCAACGTGATCTAAGATATCCCTTCACAGATCCCCAAAAACAGTGCTACCAAACTGCATCATGAAAAGAATGGTGTAACTCTGTGAGATGAATTCACGCATCACAAAGCTGTTTCTCAATAAGATCTTTCCAGTTTTCATCTGAGGATATTTCCTTTATCAAAATATTCCTCAATGAACTCCTGAATATCCCATTGCAGATTCCACGTAAAAAGTGTTAGCAAACTTATCAATGAAAAGATGGTGTAACTCTGAGAGATGAATTCACACATCACAAAGAGGTTTCTCAGAAGGATTCTTTCTAGTTTTTATCTGAGGTTGTTTTCTCTGCAAGCATAGGATTCAATGCAATTCAAATGATCCCTTCTCAGATTCCCAAAAACAGTGATACCAAACTGATTCAAGAAAAGTGTCGTATAACTCTGTGAGATGAATTCACAAATCAAAAAGCAGTTTCTTCGAAAGATTGTTTCTAGTTTTTGTCTGAGGATATTTCCTTTGTCACTATAAGCTTCAATGCCCTCTGAAATATCCCATTGCAGATGACAAGTAAACAGTGTTAGCACACTGCTCAATGAAAAGAACAGGGTTACTCTGTCAGATGAATTCACACATCACAAAGTGCTTTCTCAGAAAGCTTCTGTTTGGTTTTTATTTGATGATATTTCCTTTGTCGCCATAGGCTTCATTGAGCTACCAAATATCCCATTGCAGATTCCACCAAAACGGTGTTAGCACACTGCTCCATGAAAAGTAAGGTGTAACTCTGTGAGATGAATTCACACATTAAAACGAACTTTCTCAGAAAGCTTCTTTCTAATTTTTTTTCTGTGGATATATACTTTTTCACCATAGGCCTCAATGCTCTCCTAAATGTCCCTTTGTAGATTCCACAAAAACATTGTTAGCAAAATGTTCCATGAAAAAAAAAGGTGTAACTGTGAGATGAATTCACACATCACAAAGAACTTTCTCAGAAAGCTTCTTTGTAATTTTTATCTGAGGATATTTCCTTTGTGAAAATATTCTTCAATGCACCCAAAACATCCCTTCTCAGATTCCCTGAAAACAGTGTTGCCAAAATGCTCCATGAACAGAAATATGTAACTCTGTGAGGTGAATTCACACATCACAAAGCAGTTTCTCAGAAAGTTTATTTCTATTTTTTTCTCAGGATATTTCCATTTTCACCATAGGCCTCAATGTGCTCATGAATAGCCCTTTGCAGATTCCACGAAAATGGTATTAGCTAACTGCTCCATGAAAAGGAAGGTGTATATTTGTGAGATGAATTCACACATCACAAAGCAGTTTCTCAGAAAGCTTCTTTTGGGATTTTGTTTGAGGGTATTTCCCTTGTCAACATAGGCTTTAGTGCACTCCAAAATATCCTATTGAAGATTCCCTAGAAACAGTGCTACCATACTGATCCATGAAAAGAGTGGTGTAATTCTGTGAAGTGATTTTGCACCTCACATTTCTGTTTCTCAGAAATCTTCTTACTAGTTTTTATCTGAGGATTTGTCCTTTTTCAACATAATCCTCTATGCACTCCCAAATATTGCATTGCAGATTCCACGAAAAAAGTGTTAGCAAACTTCTCATTGGAAATAATGGTGTAACGTTGAGAGATGAGTTCACACATCCAAAGAAGTTTCACGGAATGATTTTTTTTTTTTTTGGTCTGTATCTGAGGACATTTCCTTTGTGTACAGAGGCTTCAATGGACTCCCAAATATCCTATTGCAGATACAAAAAAAAAGAGTGTTGTCAAACTTTTCAATGAAAACTACAGTGTAACTGTAAGATGAATTCACACATCACAAAGCAGTTTCTCAGAAAACTTCTTTCTAATTTTTATCTGAGTATATTTACTTTTACATCTAAGGTTTCAATGTGCTCCCAAATATCCCATTGCAGATTCCACAAAAACAGTGTTAGCAAACTGCTCCATGAAAAGAATGGTGTAGCTCTCGTAGGTGAATTCACACATCACAAAGAACTTTCTCAGAAAACTTCTTTCTAGTTTTTATCCGAGGATATTTCCGTTGTAGCCATTGTCACCATAGGCTTCAATGTGATCTAAAATATCCCTTCTCAGTTTCCCCAGAAACAGTGCTATGAAAGTTTCCATGAAAAGAATCGTGTAACTCTGTGAGATGAATTCACAAATCACAAAGCAGTTTCTCAGAAAGCTCCTTTCTAGTTTCTGTATGAGGATATTTCCTTTATAACTATAGGCCTCAATGTGCTCATGAATATGCCTTTGCAGATTACACGAAAATATTGTTAGTAAACTGCTCCAGTAAAAGAAACATGTAAATCTGTGAGATGTATTCACGCATCACAAAGAAGGTTCCCAGAAAACTTCTTTTTGGTTTTGGTGTGAAGATATTTAATTTGTCACCGTAGGCCTCAATGCTCTCCCAAATATCCCTTTGCAGATTGTACGAAAACAGTGTTAGAAAACTGCTCCATGAATAGAAACGTGTAACTCTGTAGGATAAATTCACACATCACAAAGCAGTTTCTCAGAAATCTTCTTTCTATTTTTTATCTGAGGATATTTCCTTTTGCATTATAGGCCTCAATGCACTCCCAAGTAGCCCTTCGCAGATTCAAAGAAAACAGTATTAGTGAATGGCTCCATGAATAGAAACGTGTAAATCTGTGACATAAAAACATACATCACAAAGAACTTTCTCAGAAAGCTTCTTTCTAGTTTTTACCTGAGGATATCTCCTTTGTCACCATAGGCTTCAATGAGATCCAAAATATCCCTTCTCAGATTTCCCAAAAACAGTGCTACCAAACTGATCCATGAAAAGAATCATGTAACACTGTGAGATGAATTAACACACCACAAAGTGGTTTCTTGGAAAAATTTTTTCTAGTTTTTATATGAGGCTATATCCTTTGTCACCAAAAGCTTCAATGAGCTCCATAATATCCCATTGATGACCCCAGGAAAGCAGTGTTAGCAAACTGCTCAATGAAAAGAACAGTGTAAACCTGTAAGATGAATTCACGCATTAAAAAGGAGTTTCTCAGAAAGCTTATTACTAGTTTTTAACGCAGGATATTTCCTTTTTATCATAGGCCTCAATATGCTCCCAAATATCCTACTGTAGATTAAATAAAAACAGTGTTATCAAACAGCTCAATGAAAAGAACCATGTAATTTTCTGAGATGAATTCACATATCACAAAGCAGTTTCTCAGAAAGCTTCTTTCTAGTTTTTATCTGAGGATACTTCCTTTGTCACCATAAACTTCAATGCACTCCAAAATATCGCATTTCAGATTCCAAGAAAGCAGTGTTAGCAAACTGTTCAATGAAAAGAACAATGTAACTCCGTGAGATGAATTCACACATTACAAAGCAGTTACTAAGAAAGCTTCTTTTGCTTTTTATCTGAAAATATTTCCTTTGTCACCGTAGGCTTCAATGCACTCCCAAATATCCTATTGCAGATTCCACTAGTACAGTGTTATCAATCTGCTCAATAAAAACAATGGTGTAAAATTAGAAAGTAGTTCCTCAGAAGGCGTCTGTCTAGTTTTTATCTGAGGATATTTCCTTTTTTACCATAGGCCTCCATGCGCTCCCAAATATCCCTTTACAGATTCCATGGAAACAGTGTTAATAAACTGCTCAGTGAAAAGAAAGGCGTAACTCTGTGAGATGAATTCACATAAGACAAAGAAGTTTCTCAGAAGGCTTATTTCTAGTTTTTATCTGAGGATATTTCCTTTGTCACCATAGGCTTCAATGCAAAACATAACATCCCTTCTCAATTCCTTAAAAACAGTGCTACTAAACTGCTCAATGAAAGGAATCATGTAACTCTGTGAGATGAATTCAGAAATCACAAGGTAGTTTCTCAGAAGGCTTCTTTCTAGTTTTTCACTTAGGATATTCCCTTTTTTACATAAACTTAAATGAGCTCTGAAATACCCCATTGCAGATTACAAGAAAACAGTTTTAGCAAACTACTCAATTAAAAGAACAGTGTTACTCTGTGAGATGAATTCACACCTAACAAAGCAGTTTCTAAGAAAGCTTCTTTTTGGTTTTTACCTGAGGATATTTTCTCTGTCACCATAGGCTTCAATACCCTCCCAAATATCCTATTGCAGATTCCATGAAAGCAGTGTTAGAAAACTGCTCCATGAGAAGAATGGTGTAACTCTGTGGAATGAAATCATACACCACAAAGCAGTTTCTGAGTAACCTTCCTTTTAGTTTGTGTCTGCAGATATTTCCGTCTTCATTTTAGGCCTTTATGCACTCCCAAATATCCCTTTGTAGATTCCACAAAAACAGTGTTAACAATCTATTCCATTAAAAGAAAGATGTAACTCTGTGAGATAAATTCACACATCTCAAAACATTTTCTCAGAAAGCTTCTTTCTATTTTATCTGAGGATATTTCTTTTTTCACTATAGATGTCAATGTGCTCCCAAATATCCCTTTGCAGATTCCACGATAACAGTGTTAACAAACTCTCCCATGAGAAGAAATTTGTAACTCTGTAAGAGGAATTCACACATCACAAAGAAGTTTCTCAGAAATCTTCAATCTATTTTTTTTTATCGAGTATATTTCCTTTATCACCAAAGGATTCTGTGCAATCCAAAATATCCTTTCTCAGATTCCCCAAAAGCAGTGCTAACTGACTGATCCATGAAAAGAATCATGTCACGCTGTGAGAAAAATAAACACATCTCAAAGCAGTTTTTCAGAAAACTTCTTTCTCGTTTTTATAGGAGGATGTTACCTTTGTCACCATAGACTTCAATGCGACCCAAAATATTGCTTCTCAGATTCCCCTGAGTTTTATCCTCAGATAAAACTGCTCAATGAGAAGAACAGTGTAACTCTGTGAGACGAATTCACACATCACAAAGCATTTCTCAGAGAGCTTCTTTTCGGTTTTTATTTGAGGATATTTTCTTTTTCACTAGAGGCCTGAATGCATGCCTAAATATCCCTTTGTAGATTCAGAGGAAAACATGTTAGCAAACTGTACCTTGAATTGAAAGGTGTAAATCTCTGAGAAGACGAGTTCACACATCCCAAAACAGTTTCTCAGAAATTCCTTTTGGATTTCGTCTGAGGATATTTCCTTTGTCACCATAGGCTTCAATGCACTCCCAAATATCCTGTTGCAGATTACCCAAAAACAGTGCTACCAAACAGATACATGATAAGAATCGTGTAACTCTGTGGGATCAATTAACACATCACAAAGCAGTTTCTCAGAAAACTTCTTTCCTGTTTTTATATGAGGATAGTTGCTTTGTCACCATAAGCTTCAATGCGCTCCAAAATATCCCATTGAAGTCTCCAGAAAAACAGTGTTAGCGCACTGCTCAATGAAAAGAACAGTGGAAATCTGTAAGATGAATTTACACTTCAAAAAGGAGTTTCTCAGAAAGTTTGTTTCTCGTTTTTTTCTCAGGATATTTTCTTTTCCACCATAGGCCTCAATGCACTAGCAAATAATCTATTGCAGATTAAACGATAACAGTGTTATCAAACTGCTCAATGAAAAGAACTGTGTAATTCTCTGAGATGAATTCATACATCACAAAACAGTTTCTCAGAAAGCTTCTTTCTAGTTTTTATCTGAGAATATTTCCTTTTTCACTATAGGCCTCAATGCACTCCCAAATATCCCATTGCAGATTCAACAGAAACATTTTAGCAAACTGCTCCATGTAAAGAAAGGAGTATCGCTGTGAGATGAATTCACACATCACAATGTCCTTTCTCAGAAAGCCTTTTTCTACTTTTTTTCTGAGGATATTTCTTTGTCACCATAATCTTCAACGGGATCCAAAGTATCCCCTCTAAGATGCGCCAAAAACAATGTTACCAAACTGCTCCATGAAAAGAATCATGTAACTCTGTGAGACGAATTAACACACTACAAAGTAGTTTCTCAGAAAGTTTCCTTCTAGTTTTTATCTGAGTATGTATTTTTTCCACTCTAAGCCTCAATGAGCTCCCAAAATCCCTTTAAAGTTTCCATGGAAACAGCGTTAGCAAACTGCCCCATGAAAATATAGGTGCAACCCTTTGAGATGAATACACAGATAACAAAATGGTTTCTCATAAAGCTTCTTTCTAGTTCATACATGAGGGTATTTCCTTTGTTACCATAGGCTTCAAAGCACTCGCAAATATACCTTTGCAGATTCCACAAAAACATTGATAGCAAATTGCTCAATGAAAAGAACAGTGTAACTCTGTGAGACAAATTCACACATCAGAAAACAGTTTCTCAACAAGTGTCTTTCTAGTTTTTATCTGATTATATTTCCTTTGTCACAATAGGCTTCAATGAAATCCAAAATATCCCTTCACAGATTCCCCAGAAAGAGTGCTACCAAACTGATCCATGAAAGGAATCATGTAACTCTGTGAGTTGAATTCATACATCACAAAGCAGTTTCTCAGAAAGTTTCTTTCTAGTTTTTATCTGAGGATAATTCCTATTTCATTGTAGGCCTCAAGTTACTAACAAATATCCCTATGCAGATTCCACAAAATCAATGTTAGTAAAGTGCTCCAAGAAAACAAAGGTGTAACTCCATCAGATGAATTCCCAAATTGCAAAGCAGTTTCTCAGAAAACTTCTTTCTAGTTTTTGTCTGAGGATATTTCCTTTGTCACCATAAGCTTCAGTGCGTTCTGAAATATCCCAATGCAGATTTCAAGGAAACAGTGTTAGCAAACTGCTCAATGAAGAGACAGTGTAACTCTTTGAGATTAATTCACACATCAGAAAGTAGTTTCTCAGAAAATTTCTTTTTTTTATCTGAGGATATATCATTTTTCACTGGAGGTTTCAATGCACTCTAAAATATCCTATTGCAGATTCCATGAAAACAGTGTTATCAAACTGTTCCATGAAAAGAAAGATGGAACTCTGCGAGATGAATTCACACATCACAAAGAATATTCTCAAAAAGCTTCATTCTAGTTTTTATCTGAGAGTATTTCCTTTGTCACCATATGCTTCATTGTGATCCAAAATATCTCTTCTCAGATTCCCCAAAAACAATGCTACCAAACTAGTCCATGAAAGGAATCGTGTATCTCTGTGTGATGAATTAACACATCATAAAATGGTTTCTCAGAAAGCTTATTTCTCGTTTTTATCTGAGGATATTACATTTTTCACCATAATCCTCAATGTGCTCCTAAATACCCCTTTACAGATTCCACGAAAAGAGTGTTAGCAAACTGCTCCATGAAAAGAAAGGTGTAACTCTGTGATATCAATTCACACATCACAAAGGACTTTCTCAGTATGCTTCTTTCTAGTTTTTATATGAGGATATTTCATTTTCCACCATAGGCTTCATTGCACTCCCAAATATCCATTCTCAGACACCAAAAAACAGTGACGTCAAGTGCTCCCTCAACAGAAACGTTCAGCTCTATGAGGTGAATGCACACATCACAAAGGAGTTTCTCTGAAAGTTTCTCTCCAGTTGTTACCATAAGAAATTTCTTTTTTCACCTTAGGCCACTATGTGCTGCAAATTATCCCTCTGCAGATGCCACTAAAACAGTGCTAACAGACTGCTCCATGAAAAGAATGATGTAACTCAGTGAGATAAATTGACACATCACAAAGCAGTTTCTCCAAAGCTTTTTCTAGTTTTTATCTGAGGACATTTACTTTTCCACCATAGGCTTCAATGCACTTTGAAGTATCCCTTCTCAAACACCACAAAAAAAGTGATAACAAAGTGCTTCCTCAACAGAAACTTTTGGCTCTATGAGATGAATGCACACATCACAAAGAGTTTCTCAGAAAAGTTCTATCCAGTTGTTACCTGAAGATTTTTCTTTTTTCACCTTAGGTCTCTATGCATTCCCAAATATCCCTCTGCATATTCCACAAAAACAGGGACAATAAACTGCTCCTTGAAAAGAAAGGTGTGACTCTTTGAGATGAGTTCATGCATCAGAAAGCAGTTTCTCAGAAAGCTTCATTTCTAGTCTAAATCTGAATATAATTCCTTTTTCACCATAAACTTCAATGTGTTCCTAAATATCTCCTCTCAGATAGCACAAAAGCAGTAATGCCAAACTGTTTAATCAACAAAGAGGTTAAACTCTGTGAGATGAATACACACAACAAAACCGTTTCACGAAAAGCTTCTCTCCAGTTTTTATCTGAAGTTATCTCCTTTTTCACTGCAGTCGTCAGAGGGCTCCAGAATATACCTTTGCAGATTCCACAAAAACAGGGCTACCAAACTGCTCCATGGAAAGGATTGTGTCACTCTATGAGGTGAAATCACAAATCACAAAGTGGTTTTTCAGAAAGCTTCTTTCTAGTTTTTGTCTGAGGATATCTCCTTTGTCACCCTAAGTGTCAATGCACTCCAAAATATCCCCTTGCAGATTCCAAGAAAACAGTGGCAGCAAACTCATCGATGAGAAGAACAGTGCAGCTCTGTGAGATGAATTCACATGTCACAAAGCAGTTTCTCAGAAAAATTCTTTTTGGTTTTTATCTGAGGATATTTCCTATGTCACTATAGGCTTCAATGCACTCCAAAATATCCTATTGGAGATTCCATGAAAACATTGTTACCAAATTGACCAATGAAAAGAATATTGTAATTCTGTGAGATGAATTCACACATCATGAAGCAGTTTCCCAGAAAGCTTCTTTCTAGTTTTATCTGAGGATATTTCCTTTTTCACTATAGGCTTCAATGCACTCCCAAATATCACTCTGCAGATTCCACAAAAACAGTGTTAGCAAACTGCTCCGTGAAATAAAGGTGTAACTCTGTGAGATGAATCCACACATCACAAAGAACATTATCAGAAAGCTTCCTTCTAGTTTTTATCTGAGGGTATTTCCTTTGTCATCATAGGCTTCAATGTGATCCAAAATATCCCTTCTCAGATTCAACAAAATCAGTGCTACCAAACTGCTAATCATGTAACTCTGTGAGATGAATTGACACATTACAAAGCAGTTTCTCAGAAAACTTCTTTCTAGTTTTTATATCAGGATATTTCCTTTTCCATCATATGCTTCAATGTGCTCTCAAATATCCCTTCTCAGACACCACAAAAACAGTGATAACACAGTGCTCCCTCAACAGAAACGTTTACCTCTATGAGATGAATGCACTCCTCACAAAGGAGTTTCTCGGAAAGCTTCTCTAGAGTTTTTACCTGAAGAAATTTCTTATTTCACCTTAGACCTCTATGCGTTCCCAAATATCCCTCTGCCAATTCCACAAAAACAGTGCTACCAAAACTGCGCATGGAAAAGAAAGGTTTAAGTATGTGAGATAAATTCCCCCATCACAAAGTTGTTTCTCAGGAAGCTTGCTTCTAGTATTTATCTGAATATATTTCCTTTGTCAGCTTAGGCTTGAATGCGATCCTAAATATCCTTTCTCAGATTCCACAAAAACAGTCTTAACAAACTGATCCATGAGGGGAAATTGTAACTCTGTGAGATGAATTCACCAATTAGGAAGCAGTTTCTCAGAAAGCTTCTTTGTAGTTTTTATCTGAGGATATTTCCTTTGTCACCATAGGCTTCAATGCAATCCAAAGTATCCCTTCCAGATAGCCCTAAAACAGTGCTATCAAACTGACCCATGAAGAGAATCGTGTAACTCTGTGAGAAGAATTCACAAATCACAAAGCAGTTTCTCAGAAAGATTCTTTCTTTTTTTGTCTGAGGATATTTCCTTTGGCACCATAAGCTTCAATGTGCTCTGAAATATCCCATTGCAGATTCCATGAAAACAGTGCTAGCGAACTACTCAAAGAGTAGAACAGTGTAACTCTGTTAGATGAATTCTGACATCACAGAGAAGTTTCTCAGAAAGCTTCTTTCTAGTTTTTATCTGAGAGTATTTCCTTTGTCACCATAAGCTTCAATGCGATCCAAAGTATCCCTTCTCAGATATCCCAAATACAGTGCTACCAAACAGATCCATGAAAAGTATCATTAAACTCTGTGAGAAGAATTCGCAAATCAAATAGCAGTTTCTCAGAATGTTTCTTTCCAGTTTTTATCTGAGGATATTTTCTTTGTCAGCATAAGCTTCAATGTGCTCTGAAATAGCCCACAGATTATTCCAAAAAAACAGTATTAGCAAACTTCTCAATAAAATGAATGGTGTAACTCTGTGAGAGGAATTTTCACGTCACAAAGCAATTTCTCAGAAAGTTTCTTTCTAGTTTTTGTCTGAGGAAGTTTCCTTTATCACTGTAGTTCTCAATGCACTCCCAAATATCCCTTTGCAGATTTCACAAAAACAGTGTGAGTAAACCTCTTCATGAAAATAAAGGTTTAACACTGTGAGATGAATTCACACATCATAAGAAGTTTCTCAGAAAGCTTCTCTCTAGTTTTTATCTGGGGATTTTTTTTTTGTCACCATAGACTTCAATGCGATCCTAAGTGTCCCTTCTCAGATTCCCCAAAAACAGTGCTACCAAACTGTTGCATGAAAAGTATCCTGAAACTCTGTGAGAAGAATTCACAAATCACAAAGCAGTTTCTCAGAAAGTTTCTTCTAGTTATTATCTAAGGATAATTCCTTTGTCACCATAAGCTAAAAAGCACTCTGAAATATCCCAGTGCAGATTCCAAGAAAACAGTGTTAGCTAACTGTTCAATGGATAGAACAGTGTAATTCTGTGAGATGAATTCACACATCACAAAGCACTTTCCCAGAAAGTTTCTTTCTGGTTTACATCTGAGGATATTTCCCTTTTCAACAAAGGCCTCAATGTGCTCCCATATATCCCTTTCCATATTCCACAAAAAGAGTGTTAGCAAACTACTCCATGGAAAGAATGGTGTAACTCTGTGAGATGAATTAACACATCACCAAGAAGTTTCTCAAAAATCTTCTTTCTAGTTTTCATCTCAGGATATTTCCTTTGTCACCATAGGTTTCAATATGATTCAAAATATCCCTTCTGAGATTTCCCCAAAAACAGTGCTACCAAACTACTCCATGAAAGGTAAGGTGTAAGTCTGTGAGATGAACTCAGAAATCAAAAAGTGGTTTCTCAGAAAACATGTGTTAATTTTTTATCTGAAGATATGTCCTTTGTTGACATATGCTTCCATGTGCTCCCAAATATCCTATCGCAGATTCCATGAAAAGAGTGTTATCAACCAGATTAATGAAAGGAATGGTGTAAGTCTGTGAGGTGACTCGCCACATCACAAAGCAGTTTCTCATAAAGCTTCTTTCGAATTTTTATCTGAGGATATTTACTTTGTCACTATAGGCTTCAATGCGATCCAAAATATCCCTTCTCAGATTCCCCAAAAGCAGTGCCACCAAACTGCTCCAAGAAAGAAATCGTGAAACACTGTGAGATGAATTAACAAATCAGAAAGCGTTTCCTCAGAAAACTTCTTCTAAATTTTATATGAGGATATTTCCTTTGTCACCGAAAGCTTCAATGCACTCTGAAATCTCCCTATGCAGCTTCCAAGAAATCTTTGTTCCCAAACTGCTTAATCATATGTATTGTGTAACTCGTCGAGATGAATTAACACATCAAAAAGCCATTTCTCAGAAAGCTGCTTTCTAGTTCTTATCTGAGGATATTTCCTTTTCCACCATAGGCCTCAATGCGATCCCAAATATCCCTTTTCAGATCCATGATAATAGTGTTAGCAAACTGCGACATGCAAAGAAATGTGTACTTCTGTAGAGTGAATTCATACATCACAAAGAAGTTTCTCAGAAAGCTTCTCTCTAGTTTTTATCTGAGGATATTTCCTTTGTCACTATATGCTTCAAAGACATCCACAATATCCCTTCTCAGATTCCCCCAAAACAGTGCTACCCAACTGCTCAATGAAAAGAAAGGTGTAACTCTGTGAGATGATTTCAAAAATCACCTAGCAGATTCTCAGGAAGTTTCTTTCTATTTTTTGTCTGAGGATATTTTCTTGGTCACCATAAGCTTCAATGCAATCAGAAATATCCCATTGCAGATACCAAGAAAACAGTATTAGCAAATTGCTCAATGAGAAGAACAGTGTAACTCTGTGAGATCGATTCACACATCACAAAGCAGTCTCTCAGAAAGCTTCTTTTTGGTTTTACACCTGAAGATATTTCCTTTGTCACGATAGGTTTCAATGAGCTCCCAAATATCCTGTTGTAGTTTCCAGGAAGGCAGTGTTATCAAACTGCTCAATGAAAAGAACCATGTACATCTGTGAGATGAATTCACACATCACAAAAAACTTTCTCATAAATCTTCTTTCTACTTTTTATCTGAGGATATTTCCTTGGTGACCATAGGTTTTCATGCAATCCAAATTTTCCCTTTTCAGATTCCCCAAAAACAGGGATACCAAACTAATCCATGAAAACAATCGTGTAACTCTATGAGATGAATTCACAAATCAGAAAGCAGATTATAAGAAAGATTCTTCCCAGCTTTTATCTGAGGATATTTCCTTTGTCACCATAGGCTTCAATGCCCTCCTAAATATCCTATTGCAGATTCCACGAAAACAGTGTTATCAAACTGTTCTTTGGGAGATGAAATCACATATCACAAAGCAGTTTCTCGGAAAGCATCTTTCCACTTTTTATCTGAGGGTCTTTCTTTTTCACAATAGGCCTCAAAGTGCTCCCAAATATCCCTTTGCAGATTCCATGAAAACAGTGTTAGAAAACTGCTCCATGAAAAGAAAGGTGTAACTCTGGGAGATGAATTCACACATCACAAAGGGCTTTCTTAGAAATTTTCTTTCTAGTTTTTATCTGAGGATATTCCCTTTGTCACCATAAGCTTCAATGCACTCCAAAATATCGGATTGCAGATTCCAAGAAAACAGTTTTAGCAAACTGCTGGATGAATACAATATTGTAACTCTCTGAGATGAATTCACACATCACAAAGCAGTTTCTGAGAAAGCTTCTTTCTAGTTTTCATGTGAGGATATTTCCTTTTTCACCATAGGACCCAATGCACTCCCAAATATCCCATTCCAGAGTTGCATTAGCAAACTACTCCATTAAAGGGAATGTAAAACTCTGTGAGATGAATTCACTCAGTATCTCCATGAAAACAAAGGTGTAAACCTGTGAGATGAATTCACACACCACAAAGCAGTTTCTCAGAAAGCTTCTTTTTTTTGTCTGGGGATATTTCCTTTGTCACCATATTCTTCAATGCGCTCCAAAATATCCTATTGCAGATTCCCCAACAGCAGTGCTACCACACTGCTACATGAAAAAAATAGTGTAACTCTGTGAAATGAACTTACACATCACAAAGTTTTTTCTCAGTAAGATTCTTACTAGTTTTTATCTGAAGATATTTCATTTTTCACTGCATTCCTCTATGTATTCCCGAATATCCCAATGCAGATTCCATGAAAAACATGTTAGCAAACTTCTCAAAGAAAAGAACAATGTAACTTTCTGAGATGAATTCACACATCACAAAGCCGTTTCACAGAGAGGTTGTTTTTTGTATTTCTCTGTGGATATTTCCTTTGTCACCAGAGGCTTCAGTACACTCCAAAATATCCTATTGCAGATTCCCTGAAAATAGTGTTATCAAATTACTCAATAAAAAGAAAGGTGTAATTCTGTGAGATGAATTCACACATCTCAAAGCAGTTTCTCAGAAACCTGCTTTCTAGTTTTCATCTGAGGATATTTTCAATTTCACCATAGGAGTCAGTGAGCTCCTAAATATCGCTTTGCAGATTCCACGAAAAATGTTAGGAAACTACTAAGTGAAAAGAAGGCATTAACTCGGTGAGATAAATTCACGCATCACAAAGAACTTTCTCAGAAAGATTCTTTTTAGTTTTTAACTGAGGACATTTCCTTTGTTACCATAAGTTTCGATGTCATCCAAAATATCCTTTCTCTGATTCTCCAAAAACCATGCTACCAAACTGTTTCATGAAAAGAATCCTGTAACTCTGTGAGATGAATTCACAAATCATAAAGCAGTTTCCCAGAAAGCTGCTTTCTAGTTTTTGTCTGAGGATATCTCCTCTTTCACCATTGGCCTGAATGTGCTCCCGAATGTCCCTTCACGGATCCGTGCATGACGGAGTTTCCAAACTGCATAATATAAGAAAACATTTAACTATGTGAGATTAATAAATATATCTAACACAAAGCAGTTTCACAGAAATCTTCTTTCAGTTTTTGTCTGAGGATATTTCCTTTTTCACCATAGACAACCCTATGCTCCCGAATGTCTCTTGGTAGCTTCTTCTCCAAAAGAGATTCTGGAATCCTCTAGGAGAAGACAGGTGAGTGGAATGCACACGTCATTCTGTGAGTGGAATGCACACGTCATTCTGTGAGTGGAATTCTGTGAGTGGAGTGCACAAGTCAAAAAGGAGCTCCTCAGAAACTTCTCTCCAGTTTTTATCTGAAGACATTTCCTTTCTCACCGTAAGCCTCAAAGTGCTCCTGAATATCCCTTCGCAGACTAAACAAAAACAGTGTTATGATAGTGCTCAATGAAAAGAGAAGCTTAACAATGTGAGCAGAACTCAAGAGACACAGAGCAGTTTCACAGAAACCTTCCTTCTGGTTTCTATCTGAGGTTATTTCTTCTTCAGGATATTCTAAAGAGCATTTCCAAATGTCATTTCGCAGATTCCACAGAAACAGTGATTTCAAACTACTCATTCCAAAGAATGATTTAACTCTATGAGATGAGCACAAACTTCACAAAAGAGTTGCGCAGAAAGCTTCTCTCAAATATTCGATGGAAGACATTTCCTTGCTCAACACAGGCCTCCTGTTGCCACTTACTAACCCTTCGCAGAACCCTCAAAGACAGACTTTCAAACTAGGAAGTGTAGAGTAAGCTTTCACCCTGTGTAAAAATGGGCATGTCAGAGAGCAGTTTTTTTGAGTGCTTTTTTCTGTCTTTTTTTTTTTTTTTGGACATTTCAATTTTCCCATAGTGTTCAATGTGCTCCGAATATCACTCTTTGGTTTTACAGGAACAGTGTTCAAATTGTGCCTTATGAGAAGAAAGCTATAACTCCCTGAGTGGAATGCACATGTCACCAAGCAGTTTCTCAGAAACCTTCTCTCCCGTTTTGATCTGATGATATTTCCTAATTCATTATAGGCCCGAATGTGGTGTCAAACATCCCTTCATGGATTCACCCACGAGGGAGTTTCCAAGCTGTGTAATGTCAAGAAAGCTTCATCTATGTGAGATGAAGAAACATAGTGAAAAGCAGATTAACAGAAAGCTTCTTTCCTGTTTTTTTCTGACGATATTTCATTTTTCACCATAGTCCTCAAAGTGCTACCGAAGTTCCCTTCGTGGATCAGTCCATCACAGTTTCCAAGCTGCATAATGTAAAGAAAGCATTTTCTAGGTGAGATCATTACACGTATCACAGAGTAGTTTCCTAGAAAGCTTTTTCCAGTTTTAGTCTGAGGCTATTTCCCTTTTCACAATCGGCACCAACATGCTCCTGAATATCACCTGGTACCTGTTTCTCCAAAAGGGTTTCCCCGATGCTGTATGCGAAGAGAGGTATAACACTGTGAGTGGAATGCACACGTCACAAGGCAGTTCCTCAGAAAGCTTCTCTCCAATTTTGTTTGAACATACTTACTTTTTCACCATAAGTCTCAAAGTGCTCCCGAATATCCCGTCATATGCTAAACATACACAGTGTTAGAAAACTGCTCAGTGAAAAGAGGGTCTTAACTGAATGAGAGCCATTAAGACGACACAGAGCAGTTTCACAGAAATCTTCCATCTGGATTTTACCTGAGGATATTTCTTTCTCCATGTTCTAAGGATCATTCCCAAATGTCCTCCATCAGATTCCACAAAAACAATGATTTCAAGCTGTTCAATACAAAGAACAGTTTAGCTCTATAAGATGAATACACACATACCAAAGCGGTTGCTCAGAAAGTTTCTCTGCAGGATTCATCAGAAGGCATTTCCTTGCTTACCACAAGCTTCCAGATGTCACTAAATATCCTTTCACAGATCCTTAAAAGACAGAGTTTCGTAACTGGGCAACATAGGGTAAGCATTAACTCTATGAAGTGAATGCACATATCGGAGAGCAGATTCTTGGAACGCTTCTTCCTCGATTTTATTTCAGTATAATTCACTATTCACCATAGTCCTCATTGCGCTCCGAAATATCACTTTTTCGGTTTCACAGGAACAGTGTTCAAACACTGCCTTGTGAGAAAAGAGGTATTAGTCCCTGAATGGAATGCATACAACACAAATTCGTTTTTCAGAAAGGTTCTATCTACTTTTTATCTGAAGATATCTCCTCTTTCACCATAGGCCTGAATGTGCTCCCAAATGTCCCTTTGCGGATCCGTGTATGATGGAGTTTCCAAACTGCGCAATACAAGAAAAGTTTTAACTATGTGAGATGAATAAATATATCTAAAACAAAGCAGTTTCACAGAAATCTTCTTACAAGTTTTTGTCTGAGGATATTTCCTTTTACCCCATACCCATCCCTATACTCCTGAAAGTCTCTTGGTAGCTCTTTCTCCAAAAGGGATTCAGAATCCTCTAGGAGAAGAAAAGTGAGTTGAATGCACATGTCATTCTGTGAGTGGAATTCTGTGAGTGGAATGCAAACGTCACAAAGTAGCTCCACAGAAAGCTACTCTCCAGTTTCTACCTGAAGACGTTTCCTTTCTCACTGTAAGCCTCAACGCGCTTCTGAATATCCCTTCGCAGACTAAACAAAAACAGTGTTATGATACTGCTCAATGAAAAGAGAAGCTTAACTGTGTGAGTGGAATTCATGTGACATGTGCAGTTTCACAGAAATCTTCCTTTTCGTTTCTCTCTGAGGTTATTACCTTTTCAGGATATTCTAAAGAGCGTTTCCAAATGTCATTTCGCAGATTCCACAGAAACAGTGATTTCAAACTACTCAATCCAAAGAATGATTTAACTCCATGAGATGAGCACAAACTTCACAAAAGAGTTGCGCAGAATACTTATCTCAAGTATTCGATGGAAGACATTTCCTTGCTCAACACAGGCCTCCGGTTGCCACTTACTATCCCTTTGCAGAACCCTCAAAGACTGACTTCCAAACTGTGAAATGTAGAGTAAGCTTTAACCTTTTGTAAAAATGGACATGTCAGTAAGGAGTTTCTTCGAGTACTTCTTTCTGTTCTTTATTGGATATTTAAATTTTGCCATAGTGTTTAATGTGCTCCGAATATCTTTCTTTTGGTTTTACAGGAAGAGTGTTCAAATTGTGCCTTATGAGAAGAAAGCTAAAACTGAATGAGTGGAATGGACACGTCACCAAGCAGTTTCTCAGAAAGTTTATCTCCCGTTTTGATCTGACTATATTTCCTATTTCACTATAGGCCCAAATGTGATCCCAAATATCCCTTCGCGGATCGATCAACAAGGGAGTTTCTAAGCTGTTTAATGTAAAGAAAGCTTCATCTATGTGAGATGAATAAACATAGCAAAAAGCAAATTCACAGAAAGCTTGTATCCCAATCTAATCTGAAGATGTTTCCTTTTTTACCATAGTCCTCAAAGTGCTCCCAAAGGTCTCCTCATGTATCAGTCCATGACAGATTCCAAGCTGAATAATGTAAAGAAAGCATTATGTATGTGAGACGTTTACATATATCCCAGAGTAGTTTCCTAGAAAGCTTTTTCCAGTTTTAGTCTGAAGCTATTTCCCTTTTCACCATCGGCACCAACATGCTCCCAAATATCATTTGGTACCTGTTTCTCCAAAAGGGTTTCCCTGACGCTGTATGAGAAGAGAGGTAAAACACTCTGAGTGGAATGCACGTGTCACAAGGCAATTCTTCGGAAAGCTTCTCTCCAGTTTTGGTCTGAACAGATTTTCATTTCCACCATAAACCTCAAAGTGCTTCTGAATATCCCATCACACACTAAGCATACACAGGGTTAGAAAACTGCTCAATGAAAAAAGGGGCTTAAATGAGTGAGAGCCATTAAAACGTCACAGAGCAGTTTCACAGAAAGCTCCCTTCTGGATTTTACCCAAGGATATTTCTTTCTCCATGTTTTAAGGATCATTCCCAAATGTCCTCCCTCAGATTCCACAAAAACAGTGATTTAAGCTTTTCAACACAAACAACGGATTAACTCTATGATATGAATACACACATCACAAAGCTGTTGCTCAGAAAGTTTCTCTGCAGGTTTCATCAGAAGACGTTTACTTGCTCACCACAAGCCTCCGGACATCACTAAATGTCCCTTCACAGATCCTTCAAAGACAGAATTTGGAAACTTGACAACATAGTGTAAGCATTAACCCTGTGAAGTGAATGCACATATCAGAGAGCAGATTCTTTGAATTCTTCTTCCTCGATTTCATTTCAGTATATTTCACTATTCACCATAGTCCTCAACGTGCTCTAAAATGTCACTTTTTCGGATTCACAGGAACAGTGTTCGAACACTGCCCTGTGAGAAAAGATGTATAATTCCGAGTGGAATGCATACATTTACAAATTTGTTTCTCAGAAATCTTCTCTCCACTCTTTATCTGTATATATCTCCTCTTTCACCGTAGGCCTGAATGTGCTCTTGAATGTCCCTTCGCAGATCTGTGCACGACGGAGTTTACAAACAGCGTAATATAAGAAAAGTTTTAACTATGCGAGATGAATAAATATATCTAACACAAAGCAGTTTCACAGAAATCTTCTTTCCAGTTTTTTTCTGAGGATATTTCCTTTTTCACCATAGCCATCCTTATACTCCCGAATGTCTCTTGGTAGCTTCTTGTCCAAAAGCGATTCCAGAATCCTCTAGGAGAAGAAAGGTGAGTGGAATGCACACGTCATTCTGTGAGTGGAATGCACACCTCATTCTGTGAGTGGAATTCTGTGAGTGGAATGCACACGTCACAAAGCAGCTCCTCAGAAAGCTTCTCTCCAGTTTCTATCTGAAGACGTTTCCTTTCTCACTGTAAGCCTCAAAACGTTCCTGTGTATCCTTTCACAGACTAAACAAAAAGAGTGTTATAATAGTGCTCAATGAAAAGAGAAGCTTAACAATGTGAGCAGAACTCAAGAGACACAGAGCAGTTTCACAGAAATCTTCCTTCTGGTTTCTCTCTGAGGTTATTTCTTTTTCAGGATATTCTAAAAAGCGTTTCCATATGTCCTTTCTCAGATTCCACAGAAACTGTGATTTCAGACTACTCAATCCAAAGAATGATTTAACTCTATGAGATGAGTACAAACTTCACAAAAGAGTTGCGCAGAAACCTTCTTTCAAATATTCGATGGAAGACATTTCCTTGCTTGACACAGGCCTCCGGTTGTCACTTACTATCCCTTCGCAGAACCCTCAAAGACCAACTTTCAAACTGGGAAATGTAGAGTAGGCTTTAACCCTGTGTAAAAATGGACATGTCAGAGAGCAGTTTCTTCGAGTGCTTCTTTCTGTTTTGTATTGGGCTTTTCAATTTTGCTGGAGACTTCAATGGGCTCCGAATATCACTCTTTTGGTTTTACAGGAACAGTGTTCAAATTGTGCCTTATGTGAAGAAAGTTATAACTCCCTGGGAGGAATGCACCAGTCACCAAGCAGTTTTACAGAAATCTTCTTTCCCGTTTTGATCTGACTATATTTCGTGTTTCACTATAGGCCCGCATGTGATCCCAAATAACCCTTCGTGGATCCATCCATGAGGGTGTTTCCAATCTGTGCCATGTAAAGAAAGCTTCATCTATGTGAGATGAATAAACATAGCAAAAAGCAGATTCCAAGAAAGCTTCTTTCCCGTTTTGATGTGAAGATGTTTCATTTTTCAACATAGTCCTCAAAGTGCTCCTGAAGGTCCCGTCGTGGATTCGTCAATGACAGTTTCCAAGCTGTGTAATGTAAAGAAGGCATAATCTATGTGAGGTGATTACATATATAACAGAAAAGTTTTCTAGAATGCTTTTTCCAGTTTGAGTCTGAGGCTATTTCCCTTTTCACCATCAGCACCAACATACTCCCCAATACCACTTGGTACCTGTTTCTCCAAAAGTGTTTCCCCGACGCTATATGAGAAGAGGGTTATAACACTGTTAGTGGCATGCACACGTCACAAGGCAGTTCCTCGGAAAGCTTCTCTCCAGCTTTGGTCTGAACATATTTCCTTTTTCACCTTATGCCTCAAAGTTGTCCCGAATATCCCATCACATGCTAAGCATACACAGGGTTAGAAAACTGCTCAAAGAAAAGAGGGGCTTATCTGAATGAGAGCCATTAAGGTGACACAGAGCAGTTTCGCAGAAAGCTTCCTTCTGGATTTTCCCTGAAGATATTTCTTTCTCCATGTTCTAAGGATCGTTCCCAAATGCCCTTCCTCAGATTTCACAAAAACAGTGATTTTCAGCTGTTCAATCCAAACAATGGTTTAACTCTATGAGAAGAATACACACATCTCAAAGCAGTTGCTCAGAAAGTTTCTTTGCATGTTTCATTGGAAGACATTTCCTTGCTCACCGCAAGCCTCCAGGCATCACTAAATATCCCTTCACAGATCCTTCAAAGACAGAGTTTTGAAACTGCGGAACAGAGAGTAAGCATGAACTCTGTGAGGTGGATGCACTTATCAGAGAGGAGATTCTTGGAACACTCTTTCCTCGATTTTATTTCGGTATATTTCACTATTTGCCATAGTCCTCAATGCGCTCTGAAATATCACTTTTTCGGTTTCACAGGAGCAGTGTTCAAACACTGCCTTGTGAAAAAAATGGTTTAACTCCCTTAGTGGAATGCATGCATCTCAAAGTCGTTTCTTAGAAAGCTTCTCTCCACTTTTTATCTGAAGATATCTCCTATTTCACTGTAGGCCTGCATGTGCTCCTGAATGTGCCCTTGCGTATACCTCCATGAAGGAATTTCCAAACTGCATAATATCAGAGAAGTTTTAACTATGCGAAATGAATAAATATATCTAAACCAAAGCAGTTTCCCAGAAATCTTCTTTCCACTTTTTGTCTGACGATATTTCCTTTGTCACCATAGCCATCCCTATACTCTCGAATGTCTCTTGGTATCTTCTTCTCTGAAAGGGATTCCGGAATCCTCTAGGAGAAGAAAGGTGAGTGGAATGCACACGTCATTCTGTGAGTGGAATTCTGTGAGTGGAATGCAAACGTCACAAAGCAGCTCCTCAGAAAGCCTCTCTCCAGTTTCTATCTGAAGACGTTTCCTTTCTCACCATAAGCCTCAAAGTGCTCCTGAATATCCCTTCACAGTCTAAGCAAAAACAGTGTTATGATACTGCTCAATGAAAAGAGAAGCTTAACTCTGTGAGTGGAATTCACGTGACACAGAGAAGTTTCACAGAAAGCTTCCTTTGGGTTCTCTCTGAGGTTATTTCTTTTTTTCAGGATATTCTAAAGAGCGTTTCCAAATGTCCTCTCTCAGATTCCACAGAAACATTGATTTCAAACTACTCAATCCAAAGAATGATTTAACCCTATGAGATGAGCACAAACTTCACAAAAGAGTTGCGCAGAAAGCTTCTCTCAAATATTCGATGGGAGACATTTCCTTGGTCAACACAGGTCTCTGGTTGCCACTTACTAACCCTTCCCAGAATCCCCAAAGACTGACTTTCAAACTGGAAAATGTAGAGTAAGCTTTAACCCTATGTAAATTGGACATGTCAGACAGCAGTTTCTTCGAGTGCTTCTTTCTGTTTTTAATTGGACATTTCAATTTTGCCATACTCTTCAACGTGCTCCAAATATCAATCTTTTGGTTTTACAGGAACAGTGTTCAAATTGTGCCTTATGAGAAGAAAATTATAACTCCCTGTTTGGAATGCACACATAACCAAGCAGTTTCTCAGAAAGCTCTCTTCCGTTTTGATCTGACAATATTTCCTACTACACTGAAGGCCCAAATGTGATCCCAAATACCCCTTTGCGGATCCATCCACGAGGGAATTTCCATGCTGTGTAATGTAAAGAAAGCTTCATCTATGTGATATGAGTAAACATAGCAAAAAGCAGATTCAGAGAAAGCTTCTTTCCCGTATTTATCTGAAGATATTTCGTTTTACACCACAGTCCTCAAAGTGTTCCCGAAGGTCCCTTCGTGGATCATTCCATGAGAGTTTCCAAGTTGCGTAATATAAAGAAATCATTATCTATGTGAGATGATTACACATATCACAGAGTAGTTTCCCAGAAAGCTTTTTCCAGTTTTAGTTTGAGGCTATTTCCCTTTTCACCATCGGTGCCAACATGCTCCTGATTATCACTTGGTACCTATTTCTTCAAAAGGGTTTCCCGGATGCTGTAAGAGAAGAGAAATATAACATTGTGAGTGGAATGCACACGTCACAAGTGAGTTCCTCAGAAAGCTTCTCTCCACTTTTGGTCTGAACATATTTCCTCTTTCATGGTAAGCCTCCAAGTGCTCCCGAATATCCCCCCACATGCTAAGCATACACAGGGTTAGAAAACTGCTCAATGAAAAGAGGGGCTTAACAGAGTGAGAGCCATTAAGATGACACAGAGCAGTTTCACAGAAAGCTTCCTTCTGGATTTTACCTGAGGATATTTCTTTCTCCATGTTCTAAGTATCATTCCCAAATGTCCCCCTCAGATTCCGCAAAAACAGTGAATTCAAGCTGTTCAATCAAAACAACGGTTTAACTCTATGAGATGAATACACACATTGCAAAGCCGTTGCTCAGAAAGTTTCTCTGCAGGTTTCATCAGATGACGTTTCCTTGCTGACCAGCAGTCCCCGGGCATCATTAAATATGCCTTCACAAATCCTTCAAAGACAGAATTTCAAAACTGGACAACGTAGAGTAAGCATTAACTCTGTTAAGTGAATGTACATATCAGGGAGCAGATCGTTGGAATGCTTCTTCCTCAATTTTATTTCAGTATATTTCAGTATTCGCCATTGTCCTGAATGCGCTCCGAAATATCAGTTTTTTGGTTTCACAAAAACAGTGTTAAAACACAGCCTTATGAGAAAAGAGGTATATCTCCCTGAGTGGAATGCATACATCACAAAGTCATTTCTCAGAATTATTCTCTCCACTTTTTATATGAAGATATCTCTTCCTTCACCGTAGGCCTGAATGTGTTCCCGAATGTCTCTTCAAGGATCCGTGCATGACAGAATTTCCAAACTGCATAATATAAGAAAAGTTTTAACTATGTGAGGTGAATAAATATAGCTACCACAAGAAATTTCACAGAAATCTTCTTTCCAGTTTTTTCTCTGAGGATGTTTCCTTTTTCACCATAGCCATCTTTACACTCCCGACTGTCTCTTGGTAGCTTTTTCTCCAAAAGATATTCCGGAATCCTCTAGGAGAAGAATGGTGAGTGGAATGCACACGTCATTCTGTGAGTGGAATTCTGTGAGTGGAATGCAGATGGCACAAAGCAGCTCCTCCGAAAATTTCTCTCCTGTTTCTATGTGAAGACGTTTCCTTTCTCTCTGTAAGCCACAAAGTGCTCCTGAATATCCCTTCGCATACTAAACAAAAACAGTGTTATGATACTACTCAATGAAAAGAGAAGCTTAACTGTGTGAGCGGAATTCACGTGACACAGAGCAGTTTGACAGAAAGCTCCCCTCTGCTTTCACTCTGAGGTTATTTCTTTTTCAAGATATTCTAAAGAGTGTTTCCAAAGGTCCTTTCTCAGATTGCACAGAAATAGTGATTTCAAACTGCTCAATCCAAAGAACGATTTAACTCTATGAGATGAACACTAAATTCACAAAAGAGTTGCGCAGAAGGCTTCTCTCAAATATTCGATGGAAGACATTTCCTTGCTCGACACAGGCCTCCGGTTGCCCCTTACTATCCTTTCGCAGAACACTCAAAGACCAAATTTCACAGAAATCTTCCTTCTGATTTCTCTCTGAGGTTTTTTCTTTTTCAGTATATTCTAAAGAAAGTTTCCAAATGTCCTTTCTCGGATTCCACAGAAACAGTGATTTCAAATGCTTAATCCCAAGAATGATTTAACTCTATGAGATGAATACAAACATCACAAAAGAATTGGACGGAAAGATTCTCTCCAATTTTCGATGGAAGACATTTACTTGCTCGACACAATTCTCCCGTTGCCAATTACTATCCCCTCGCAGATCCCTCAAATACCGACTTGCAAACTGGGAAAAATAGAGGAAGCTTTAACCCTGTGAAAACAATGGACATGTCAGAGAGCAGTTTCTTCTAGTGTTTCTTTCTGTTTTTTATTGGACGACATTTCACGTTTTGTCATAGTCTTCAATGTGCTCCGAATATCACTCTTTAGGTTTTACAAGAACAGTGTTCAAAAAGGGCCTTATGAGAAGAAATTTATATCTCCCTGAGTGGAATGCTCACATCACCAAGCAGTTTCTCAGAAAGGTTCTCTGCAGTTTTTATCTGACTACATTTCCTATTTCAACATAGGCCTGAATGTGATCCCAAATATACTTTCGTGGATCCATCCACGAGGGAGTTTCCAAGCTGTGTAAGGTAAAGTAAGCTTCACCTACATGAGATGAATAAACATAGCAAAAGCAGGTTAGCAGAAAGCTCCTTCCAGTTTTTATCTGAAGATATTTCCTTTTTCACCATAGCCCTTAATGTGCTCCCGAAGGATCCTTCATGGATCCGTCCATAACAGTTTCCAAGCTGCTTAATGTAAAGAAAGCTTTATCTATGTCAGATGATTACACATATCACAGAGTTGTTTCCTAGAAAGTTTCTTTATAGTTTTTGTCTGAGGCTATTTCCCTTTTCAGCATTGGCATCAACATGCTCCCAAATATCATTTGATACCTGTTTCTCCAAAAGGGTTTCTCCAATGCTGTATGTGCAGAGAGGTATAACACAGTGAGTGGAATGCACACGTTACAAAGCAGTTCCTCATAAAGCTTCTCTCAGGTTTCGGTCTGGACATATTTCCTTTTTCACCATAAGCCTCAGAGTGCTACTGAATATCCCATCACACACTCAGCATACACAGGGTTAGAAAACTGCTCAATGGAAAGAGAGGCTTATCTGAGCGACAGGAATTAAGACGACAGAGAGCATTTTCACAGAAAGCTTCCTACTGGATGTTTCCTGAGCATATTACTTTTTCCATATTCTAAGGATGGTTCCCAAATGTCCTTCCTCAGATGCCACAAAAACAGTGATTTCAAGCTGCTCAATACAAAGTATAGTTTAACTCTAGGAAACGAATACACACATTGCAAAGCAGTTGCTCAGACTGTTTCTCTGCAGGTTTCATCGGAAGACGTTTCCTTGCTCACCAGAACCCTCCAGATGTCACTAAATATCACTTCACAGATCCTTCAAGGACAGCGTATCGAAACTGGACAACATAGAGTAAGTATTACCTCTTTGAAGTGAAAGCACACATCAGAGAGCAGATTCTTGGAAAGCTTGTTCCTCGATTTTATTTCAGTATATTTCCCTATTCGCCATAGTCCTCAATGTACTCTGAAATATCACTTTTTCGGTTTCACCAGAGCAGTGTTCAAACACTGCCTTGTGAGAAAAGAGGTATAAATCCGGTGTGGAATGCATACGTCACAAAGTACTTTCTCAGAGAGCTTCTATGCAGTTTTTATCTGAAGATATCTCCTCTTTCCCCATAGGTCTGAATGTATTCCCGAATGTCCCTGCGCAGATCCATGCATGACGGAGTTTCCAAACTGCGTAATATAAGAAAAGTTTTAACCAGGCGAGATGAATAAACATATCTAACACAAAGCAGGTTCACAGAAATATTCGTTCCGGTTTTTATCTGAGGATATTTCCTTTTTCACCAGAGCCGTACCTATACTCCCGAATGTTTCTTGGTAGCTTTTTCTCCAAAGGAAATTCCGGAATCCTCTAGGAGAAGAAAGGTATATTTCTGTGAGTGGAACGCACATGTCATAAAGCAGCTCCTCAGAAAGCTTCTCTCCAGTTTCTATCAGAAGACGTTTCACTTCTTACTATGAGTCTCAAAGCACTCCTGAATATCCCCTCTCAGACTAAGCAAAAACAGTGTTATGATACTCCTCAAGAAAAAGAGAAGCTTCACTGTGTGAGTGGAATTCATGTGACACAGAGCAGTTTGACAGAAAGCTTCCTTCTGGTTTCTTTCTGATGTTATTTCTTTTTCTGGATATTCTTTTTTTTTTTTTCACACTATAATAGTTAATTTTATTTGTTCAACAGCTCATATTGCAAGCATTAAACCAAGCATAGGCTTTGATTTGGTGAGCCCAAATTCACATATTGAAGAAGATCAAAGCAAATTGCGATCCATGTACACAGATGAAAACTAAAGGCTCAGAGTTAATAACATTGTAGTTTTTAAATTTCTATAGCCTAGAGCCCAGTAGTCACAGGTCTTTTAGGTCCTTCTGGATGTCCCATAGGGTATCTGCACTTTTCTTGAGCTGAGCAACTTCATCATCCTTTAGCTTCTGGTTGATAACGCTGGTTAATCCTCGGGCATTGAGGATACACGGAAGGCTCAGGAAGACTTCATTCTCGATGCCAGACATCCCCTTTACCATTGTTGACACAGGATGAATCCTGGATAGATTTTTCAACATGGATTCAATAAGGTCAGCAACACTTAATCCAATAACCCAGTTGGTATATCCTTTTAGCTTGATGACTTCATAGGCACTTTCAACGACCATCTTATGCACTTCCTTCCAATTTTAACTATCATTGTCAGTTCCCATTTCTGGATTCAATTCCTGGAGAGAAACACCTGCCACGTTCACGCCACTCCACACAGCCACACTTGAGTGGCCATGTTCCCCCCAAATCCATCCATGGCAGCTGCTGGGATGAATGCCAAGTTTTTCAGCCATAAGGTAGCGAAATCTAGCAGAATCCAGATTACATCCACATCCAATCACGTGGTGTTTGGGTAATCCACTTAGTTTCCAGGTAACATATGTAAGAATGTCCACTGGGTTGGAAACCACAATTATGATGCAATCAGGACTGTACTTGATGATCTGAGGAATAATGAATTTGAAGACATTAACATTTCTCTGCACCAGATTGAGCCGACTCTCCCCTTCTTGCTGACGGACTCCTGCAGTTACCACTACAATCTTAGAATTGGCAGTCACAGAATAATCTTTATCTGCCACAATTTTAGGCGTCTGAAGAAATAAACTCCCATGCTGCAGATCCATTATTTCTCCTTTAAGCTTATCTTCCAAAACATCCACAAGAGCAAGTTCATCAGCCAGAGACTTTCCCAGAATGCTGATAGCACACGCCATACCAACTTGTCCAACACCCACTACAGTGATCTTATTGTTTGGGACTGTCGTCTCTTCTTCTGCAACTGGTGCAATGAGTTTTTCCTTAAGAGTTGCCATTTTGCACAGGAGAGAAGGCGCTGGAGACCTCTGTAACAGCAGTGCGGAGAAGACAATGTCTTTTTCTGGATATTCTAAAGAGCGTTTCAAAATGTCCTTTCTCAGATTCCACAGAAACAGTAATTTCAAACTGTTCAATCCAAAGAATGATTTAACTCTATGAGATGAATACAAACATCACAAAAGAGTTGTGCAGAAAGTTTCTCTCCAATTTTCGATGGAAGACATTTCCTTGATCGACACAGGCCTCGGATTGCCACTTACTATCCCTTCGCAGAACCCTCAAAGACAGACTTTCAAACTGGGAAATGGAGAGTAATCGTTAACTCTGTGAAAAGAATGGACATGACAGAGAGCTCTTTCTTTAAGTGCTTCTTTCTGTTTTTTATTGGACGATATTTCACTTTTTGCCATAGTCTTCAATGTGCTCGAAATATCACTCTTTTGGTTTTGCAGGAAGAGTGTTCAGACTGTGCCTTATGAGAAGAAAGTTATAACTCCCTGAGTGGAATGCACACATCATCAAGCAGTTTCTCAGAAAGCTTCTTTCCAGTTTTTAATCTGACTATATTTCCTATTGCACCATAGGCCCGAATGTGATCCCAAATATCCCATGGTGAATCTGTCCACGAGAGATTTTCCAAGCTGCATAATGTAGAGAAAGCTTCACCTATGTGAGACGAATAAGCATAGCAAGAAGCAGATTCACAGAAAGCTTCTATCCAGTTTCTATCTGAAGATATTTCCTTTTTCTCTGTCGTCCTGACTGTGCTCCTGAAGGTCCCTTTGTGGATCCGTCCATGATAGTTTCCAAGCTGCGTAATATAAAGAAAGCTTTATCTATGTGAAATGATGACACATATCATAGAGTAGTTACCTAGAAAGCTTCTTTCCACGTTTTGTCGAGGCTGTTTCCCTTCTCACCATTGGCACTAACATGCTCCTCAATATCACTTGGTACCTGTTTCTCAAAGGGTTTCCCTGATGCTGCATGAGGTGAGGGGTATAACACTGTGAGTGGAATGCACACGTCACAATGCAGTTCCTCGGAAAGCTTCTCTAGAGTTTCATTCTGAGCATATTTCCTTTTTCACCATAAGCCTCAAAGTGCTCCCGAATATCCCATCACATGCTAAACATACACAGGGTGAGAAAACTGCTCAATGAAAAGAGAGGCTTACCTGAGTGAGAGGAATTAAGACGACACAGAGCAGTTTCACTGAAAGCTTCCTTCTGGATTTTACGTGAGGATATATCTTTCTCCATAGTCTAAGTATCGTACCCAAATGTCCTTCCTCAGATTCCACAAAAACAGTGATTTCAAGCTGCTCAATACAAAGAATGGTTTAACTCTATAAGACGAATACACACATTGCAAAGCAGTTGCTCAGACTCTTTCTCTACAGGTTTCATCGGAAGACGTTTCCTTGCTCACCAGAACCCTCCAGATGTCACTAAATATCCCTAAAAAGATTCTTCAAAGAGAGAGTTTTGATACTGTGCGACATAGAGTAAGCATTAACTCTGTGAAGTGAATGCACATATCAGAGAGCAGGTTCTTGGAACACCTATTCCTCGATTTTATTTCAGTATATTTCCCTATTCGTCATAGTCCACATTCCACTCCGAAATATCACTTTTTCCATTTCACAGGAATAGTGTTCAAGTGCTACCTTGTGAGAAACGAGGTACAACTCCCTGAGTGGAATGCATACATCACAAAGGAGTTTCTCAGAAAGATTCTATCAAGTTTTTATCTGAGGATATCTCCTCTTTCACCGTAGGCCTGAATGTGCTCCCGAATGCCCCTTCGTGCATCCATGCATGACGGAATTTCCAAATTGCATAATATAAGAAAAGTTTTAACAATGCAAGATGAATAAATATATCCAACACAAAGCAGTTTCACAGAAAACTTTTTTCAGTTTTTGGCTGAGGATATCTACTTTTTTACCATAGCCCTCCATATACACACGAATGTCTCTTGGTAGCTCTTTCTCCAAAAGGGATTCCAGAATCTTCTAGGAGAATAAAGGTATATTTCTGTGAGTCACATGCACACGTCACAGAGCAGCTTCTCAGAAAGCTTCTCTCCAGTTTCTATCGGAAGACGTTTCCTTTCTCACCACAAGCCTCAAAGTGCTCCAGAATATCCCTTCGCAAACTAAACAAAAACAGTGTTACAATACTGCTCAATGAAAAGAGAAGCTTAACTGTGTGAGTGGAATTCACGTGACACAGAACAGTCTCACAGAAAGTTTCCTTCTGGTTTTTCTCAGAGGTTATTTCTTTTTCAGGATATTCTAAAGAGCATTTCCAAATGTCCTTTCTCAGATTCCACAGAAACAGTGTTTTTAAACTGCTCAATCCAAAGAATGACTTATCTCTATGACATGAATACAAACATCACAAAAGAGTTGTGCAGAAATCTTCTCTCCAATTTCAGAAGGAAGACATTTCCTTGTTTGACACAGACCTCTGGTTGCCACTTACTATCCATTCGCAGAACCCTCAGAGACAGACTTTCAAACTGGGAAATGTAGAGTTAGATTTAACCATGTGAAAAGAATGGACTTGTCAGAGAGCAGTTTCTTCGAGTCCTTCTTTCTGTGTTTTATTGGGCGACATTTCACTTTTTTCCATAGTCTTCAATGTTCTCCAAATATCACCAACCAGTTTCTCAGAAAGCTTCTCTCCAGTTTTTATCTGACTATATTTCCTATTTCACCATAGGCCTCTATGTCATCCCAAATATCCCTTCACGGATCCAACCTCGAGGGAGATTCCAAGCTGCGTAATGTAAAGAAAGCTTCATCTGTATGAGATGAATAAACACAGCAAAAAGTACATTCACAGAAAGCTTCTTTCCAGTTTTTATCTGAAGATATTTCCTTTTTCACCATAGTCCTGAATCTGCTCCTGAATGTCCCTTCGTGGATCCGTCCATTACTGTTTCCAACCTGCATAATGTAACAAAAGCTTTGTTTTCATGAGATGATTACACATATCACAGAGTAGTTTCCTAGAAAGCTTCTTTCCAGGTTGTGTCTGAGGCTATTTCTCTTTTCACCATCAGCACCAACATGCTGCTGAATATCACTTGGTACCTGTTTCTCCAAAAGGGTTTCCCCGAGGCTGTATGAGAAAGAGGTATGACACTGTGACTGAAATGCACATGTCACAAAGCAGTTCCTCGGAAATCTTCTCCCAGTATCAGTCGGAACATACTTCCTTTTACACCGTAAGCATCAATGTGTTCCCGAATATCCCATCACATGATAAACATGTACAGGGTTAGTAAACTGCTCCATGAAAAGATTGGTTTAACTGAGTGAGAGGAATTAAGATGACACAGAGCAGTTTCACAGAAAGCTTCCTTGTAGATTTTCCCTGAGGATATTTCTTCCCCCGTATTCTAAGGATCGTTCAAAATGTCCTTCCTCAGATTCCACAAAAACAATTATTTCAAGCTGCTCAATCGAAGAATGATTTACATCTATGAGACGAATACACACATTGCAAAGCAGTTGCTAAGAAAGTTTCTCTGCAGGTTTCATCGGAAGACATTTCCTGGCTCACCACAAGCCTCCGGGCGTCACTAAAAAACTCCACAGAGATTCTTGGAGGACAGAGTTTCGAAATTGGGCAACATAGAGTAAGCATTAACCTTCTGAAGTGAATGCCCATATCAGAGAGCAGATTCTTGGAACGCTTCTTCCTCAATTTTATTTCAGTATATTTCAATATTCTGCGTAGTCCTCAATGCACTCCGAAATATCACATTTTTGGTTTCATGGGAACAGTGTTCAAACAGTGCCTTGTGAGAAAAGAGGTATACTTCCCTGAGTGGAATGCATACATCACAAAGAAGTTTCTCAGAAAGCTTCTATCCAGTTTTTGTCTGAGGATATCTTCTCTTTCACCATAGGCCTGAATGTGCTCCTGAATGTCCCTTCGTGGATCCGTGCATGACAGAGTTTCCAAACTGCGTAATATAAGAAAAGTTTTAACTATGCAAGGTTAATAAATATGTCTAAAACAAAGCAGTTTCACAGAAATCTTCTTTCCAGTTTTTGTCTGAGGATACTTACTTTTTCACCATAGGCGTCCTTATGCTCCCAAACGTCTCTTGGTAGCTTTTTCTCCAAAAGGGATTCAGAATCCTCTAGGATAAGAAAGGTATATTTCTGTGAATGGAATGCACACGTCACAAAGCAGCTCCTCAGAAAGCTTCTCTCCAGTTTCTGTCTGAAGATGTTTCCTTTCTCGCCATGAGTCTCAAAGCACTCCTGAATTTACCTTCTCAGACTAAACAAAGACAGTGCTATGATGCTGCTCAATGAAAAGAGAAGCTTAGATTTGTGAGGAGATTGCACGTGACACAGAGCAGTTTCACAGAAGGCTTTCTTCTGGTTTCTCTCTGAGGTTATTTCTTTTTCAGGATATTCTAAAGAGCTTTTCCAAATATCCTGTCTCAGATTCCACAGAAACAGTGATTTCAAACTGCTTGACCCAAAGAATGATTTCACTCTATGAGCTGAATACAAACATCACAAAAGAGTTGCGCAGAAAGCTTCTCTCCAATTTTAGAAGGTAGACAATTCCTTGATCGACATAGACCTCCAGTTGCCATTTACAATCCCTTCACAGAACCCTCAGAGACAGACTTTCAAACTGGGAAATGTAGAGTAAGATTTAACCATGTGAAAAGGATGGACTTGTCAGAGAGCACTTTCTTCGAGTGCTTCTTTCTCTTTTTTATTGTACGACATTTCACATTTTACCATAGTCTTCAATGTGCTCCGAATATCACTCTTTAATGTTCCAGGAACTGTGTTCAAACTGTGCCTTATGAGAAGATGGTTATGCCTCTCTGAGTGTAATGCACACAACACCAACCAGTTTCTCAGAAACCTTCTTTCCAGTTTTTATCGGAGTATATTTCCTATTTCACCATAGGCCCGAATGTGATCCCAAATATCCCTTCGCATATCCATCCACAAGAGATTTTCCAAGCTGTGTAATGTAGAGAAAGCTTCACCTATGTGAGATGAATAAACATAGCAAGAAGCAGATTCACAGAAAGATTCTTTACAGGTTCTATCTGAAGATATTTCCTTTTTCTCTGTCATCCTGACTGTGCTCCTGAAGGTCCTTTTGTGGATCTGTCCATGACAGTTTCCAAGCTGTGTAATGTAAAGAAAACTTTATCTATGTGAGATGATTACACATATCATAGAGTAGTTACCCAGAAAGCTTCTTTCTAGGTTTTGTCGAGGCTATTTCCCTTTTCACCATCGACATCAACATACTCCCGAATATCACTTGGTACCCGTTCCTCCAAAAATATTTCCTTGACGCTATATGAGAAGAGAGGTATAACACTGTGAATGGAACACACACGTCACAAAGCAGATCCTCAGAAAGCTTCTCTGCAGTTGTGGTCTGAACATATTTCCTACATCACCATAAGCCTCAAAGTGCTCCTGAGTATCCTATCACACGCTAAACATACACAGGTTAGAAAACTGCTCAAGGAAACGATGGACTTAACTGAGTGAGAGGAATTAAGACGACACAGATCAGTTTCAAAGAAAGCTTCCTACTGGATTTTTCCTGAGGGTATTTCATTCTCAATAATCTAAAGATCGTTCAGAAATATTCTTCCTCAGATTCCAAAAAAACAATGATTTCAAGCTGCGCTATCAAAAGTGTGGTTTAACTCTATGAGACGAATACACACATCACAAAGTAGTTGCTGAGAAAGTTTCTCGGCAAGTTTCATCAGAAGACGTTTCCTTGCTCAACACAAGCCTCCGGGTGTCACCAAATATCCCTTCACAGATTCTTCAAAGACAAAATTGTGAAAGTGGGCAACATAGGGTAAGCATTAACTCTGTCAAGTGAATGCACATATCAGAGAGCAGATTCTTGGAACGCTTCTTCCTCGATGTTATTTCAGTATATTTCACTCTTTGCCATAGTCCTCAATGTGCTCTGAAATATCACTTTTTCGGCTTCACAGAAACAGAGTTCAAACGCTGCATTGTGAGAAAAGAGGTATAACTCCCTGAATGGAATGCATACATCACATAGTAGTCTCTCAGAAAGCTTCCATCAAGTTTTTCTGAAAATATCTCCTCTTTCACCATAGGCCTGAATGTGCTCCCTAATGTCCCTTTGCAGATCCGTGCATGATGGAGTTTCCAAGCTGCGTAATATAAGAAAAGTTTTAACTATGCGAAATGAATAAATATATCTAACAGAAAGCAGTTTCACAGAAAACTTCTTTCCAGTTTGTTTGTGAGGATATTTCCTTTTTCACCATAGCCGTCCCTATACTCCCGAATGTCCTTTTGTAGCTTTTTCTCCAAAAGGAATTCCGGAATCCTCTAGGAGAAGAAAGATATATTTATGTGAGTGGAATGCACACGTCACAAAGCATCTCTTTAGAAAGCTTCTCTCCAGTTTCTATCTGAAGACGTTTCCTTTCTCACTGCAAGCCTCAAAGCGCTCCTGAATGTCCCTTTGCAGACTAAACAAAAGCAGTGTTATGATACTGCTCAACGAAAAGAGAAGCTTAACTGTGTGAGCGGAATTCACGTGACACAGAGCAGGTTCACAGAAAGCTTCCTTCTGGTTTCTCTCTGAGGTTATTTCTTTTTCAGGATATTGTAAAGAGCATTTCTAAATGTCTGTTCTCAGATTCCACAGAAACAGTGATTTCAAACTACACAATTCAAACAATGATTTAGCTCTATGACATCAGCACAAACTTCACCAAAGAGTTGCACAGAAATCTTCTCTCAAATATTCGATGGAAGACATTTCCTTACTCGACACAGGCCTCTGGTTGCCACTTTCTAATCCTTCGCAGAACCCTCAAAGAGTGACTTTCAAACTGGGAAATGTAGAGTAAGATTTAACCCTGTGGAAAAATGGACATGTCAGAGAGCAGTTTCTTCGAGTGCTTCTTTCAGTTTTTTATTGGACATTTCAATTTTACCATAGTCTTCAATGTGCTCCAAATATCACTCTTTTGATTTTACAGGAACAGTGTTCAAATTGTGCCTTATGAGAAGAAAGTTATAAATCCCTGAGTGGAATGCACATGTCACCAAACAGTTTATCAGAACACTTCTCTCCCGTTTTGATCTGACTATATTTCCTATTTCACTATAGGCCCGAATGTGATCCCAAATATCCCTTCGCGGACCCTTCCACGAGGAATTTTTCAAGTGGTGTAATGTAAAGAAAGCTTCAACTATGTGAGATGAATACACATAGCCAAAAGGAGATTCACAAAAAGCTTCTTTCCGGTTTTTTTTTTTTTTATTATTATACTTTAAGTTCTAGGGTACATGTGCATAACGTGCAGGTTTGTTACATATGTATACTTGTGCCATGTTGGTGTGCTGCACCCATCAACTCGTCAGCACCCATCAATTCATCATTTATATCAGGTATAACTCCCCAATGCAATCCCTCCCCCCTCCCCCCTCCCCATGATAGGCCCCAGTGTGTGATGTTCCCCTTCCCGAGTCCAAGTGAGCTCATTGTTCAGTTCCCACCTATGAGTGAGAACATGTGGCATTTGGTTTTCTCTTCTTGTGATAGTTTGCTAAGAATGATGGTTTCCAGCTGCATCCATGTCCCTACAAAGGACGCAAACTCATCCTTTTTTATGGCTGCATAGTATTCCATGGTGTATATGTGCCACATTTTCTTAATCCAGTCTGTCACTGATGGACATTTGGGTTGATTCCAAGTCTTTGCTATTGTGAATAGTGCAGCAATAAACATACGTGTGCATGTGTCTTTGTAGTAGAATAATTTATAATCCTTTGGGTATATACCCAGTAGTGGGATGGCTGTGTCATTTGGGACATCTAGGTCTAGATCCTTGAGGAATTGCCATACTGTTTTCCATAATGGTTGAACTAGTTTACAATCCCACCAACAGTGTAAAAGTGTTCCTATTTCTCCACATCCTCTCCAACACTGTTGTTTCCTGATTTTTTAATGATTGCCATTCTAACTGGTGTGAGATGGTATCTCATTGTGGTTTTGATTTGCATTTATCTGATGGCGAGTGACGATGAGCATTTTTTCATGTGTCTGTTGGCTGTATGAATGTCTTCTTTTGAGAAATGTCTGTTCATATCCTTTCCCCACTTTTGGATGGGGTTGTTTGTTTTTTTCTTGTATATTTGTTTGAGTTCTTTGTAGATTCTGGAAATTAGCCTTTCTTTCCGGTTTTTTTCTAAAGATGTTTCATTTTTCACCATAGTCCTCAAAGTGCTCCCGAAGGTCCCTTCGTGGATCCGTCCATGACAGTCTACAAGCTGCGTAATGTCAAGAAACCATTATTTACGTGAGATGATTACACATATCACAGAGTAGTTTCCCAGAAAGGTTTTTCCAGTTATATTCTGAGGCTATTTCCCTTTTCCCCATCGTCATCAACATGCTCCCGAATATCACTTGGTACCTGTTTCTCCAAAAAAGATTCCATGACGCTGTATGAGAAGAGAGGTATAAAACTGTGAGTGGAATGCACATGTCACAAGGCAGTTCCTCGGAAAGCTTTTCTGCAGTTTTGGTCTGAACATATTTCCTTTTTCACTGTAAGTCTTGAAGTGCTCCCGAATATCCCATCACATGCTAAGCATACACAGTGTTAAAAAGCTGGTCAATGAAAACACTGGCTTAACTGAGTGAGAGCCTTTAAGACTACAGAGAACAGTTTCACAAAAAGCTTCCTTCTGGATTTTACCTGAGGATATTTCTTTCTCCATGTTTTAAGGATGGTTCCCAAATGTCCTTCCTCAGCTTCCACAAAAACAGTGATTTCAAGCTCTTCAATCCAAAGAACAGTTTAACTCTATGAAACGAATACACACATTGCAAAGCAGTTGTTCAGAATGGTTCTCTGAAGGTTTCATCGCAAGACATTTCCTTGCTCACCACAAGCCTCCAGACATCACTAAATATCCCTTCAGAGAGCCTTCAAAGACAGAGTTTTAAAACAGGGCAACATAGAGTAAGCATTAAGTCTGTGAAGTGAATGCACATATCAGAGAGCAGATTCTTGGAACTCTTCTTCCTCGAATTTATTTCAGTATATTTCACTATACGCC